>NW_026006612.1:77882-126607 GCF_001458135.2 Marmota marmota marmota
TCAGCATATCAAGGACAAAGTAGAAGGCTGTTCTTCTATCTCAGTACATTGTGGCCAAACCTGATAACGGACAACAATCATCCTTTGAAAGGTCATGAGAATTTTAGGCACCACATTGATTATATCAACTAGAACGCAAGACCATATTTCCGGCCTCTTAGAAAATCTAATCATTATGCTTATTTTACAAAGTTCACCACATGCAGTTTCATTTTTGATTAAGGAAAGTTATATTACACACTTAGGAAAGTTAAAACATACAGAGATATATTCTTATCTTTTTATAAACCCTTTTTATTTTACATAGGGATATATGATGAGCATAGTTAATATTGGTGGAAAGTGGATTGATGTTTAGAACTTACTTTCTATTGAGAAAGATTATAAAGATATGAGAACTAGTGCACCTTGACTGAGAAACAAAGAAGCTCTTTGAGAAAGCAGCTCAACCAGTTTTATGAGAATAAATTTAGGAATTAATTAAAACAGCTTTATAAGACACAGTTTTAGAATAATGTTAGAAATATCATTTTATTTAGATTCTTAAGTTTAGGAATTCTTAAGTTTGTAGTTGTCTAGGTTTCTGATATGTTTTAAGAATGATTTGTAAACTTTAGGATGTTTTAAATATAAGATTTAAGGGGACTTTTTTAGATGGGAATTTTAGATTAGAAATAAAGTACAAGTGTACTTTAGGTTAATGATTGGTTAGGAGACTTAGAGTCTTGTTACGTAGTTTGGCATTAGTTAACAAGAAAATAGCATATCTTGGGGAAAATAGTAAATCTTGGGAAAATCTGAAAAATGTAAATTAGTGACGTATTTTATTAATGATTCTGTACTTTTAATAATTACATAACTGAAGGTCATATCCTGGAAAAATGTAAATTAATGTTACATTTTTTGTACCCCCAATCATGGTTAAGGAAATGTCATGTCTTGGCAAAGTTTTAAATTATATAATCAATGACGTATTCTGAATGTATAATGATGAGAAAAATTGTAATAAAAGATGACCCAGAGAAAGCTGCATTAGCTCTCTCTCTGGAGATTGCTCCAACCGAACGACTCCTGTCTCATCTTTTCGCTGACGCCACTCATCCTTCAGGACTCCCTGGACCCTGCTAGGGCAGGACCCCGACAACAAACGTTAGCTTTGCTTGTTTGCCCAAAGTCTGAACACTCAACCCCACTCCAGGCTGAACATTCAACACCACTTAAAGTTGAACCCTTGACTTTCACCTGTCTGGTGTAATGGAAACCCAAATCTGAGGGCCCAGTCTGTCTGAAGGCAGAAGATAAAACCCTTAGCAACTACTGTATGAGTCAATCACTGCACGCCAATAAGGCCACTTGCAGACCCAGAGACCCCAATAGATTTGGGTTATAAGTACTCTCTCTTGTCCTCTTTTGCTCTCTCTTTCTTCTCTCACTTTCCCTCTCTCATTCTTCCTCTTATTCTTCTCTCTTTTGCTCTCTCTCTCTCTCTCTGTGTTTCTTGCACTTTCCTTTTCCTCTCTCTCTCTCTCTCTCTCTCTTGCACTTTCTTTTCCCCTTTTCTCTCTTTTGCACTCTCTCTCTCTCTCTGTTAATCAGACATTGCCACAATAAAGGTCTCTTGGTTGCTCTGAGTGTCATGATCACTTTTCTTTTATTTATAATGAAAATACAAAGTGAAATTAACAATAGTAAAAACATATTTAGCTTGTATATAATTTTGAACCTTGGCCGAGTTATATATTATATTTCCTATTTGAGATCACAGTAATCTTTCCAATAAAATTAATCTTTGAATATAACTTTAAATCAACTGAAATCTGGCCTACTTTGAAGTTATTCTGACATGCTGTAAGATGGAAGGCAGAGCCTTATCTCAGGTAAGGCAGGGCTCTTTACAAATCTTAGGTAAAGTGTTTTAGTTCTGAAGCTGGTCTTTGTCTCTCTTTTTAGATATCATTTTATAACATTTACATATATTATTTCCTGACTCTGTATAAATGTTAGTAGCACAATATGACATATATATGAAACATTAATTAAGGAAAGGCTGAGAGTGCTTAACATTTTTTTTTTCATGTGGAAAAGTGGCAAAATGTTTTATAATATTAATCTTTAAATAGATTAGGCTCTCATTACTTTTCAAAATGTATTTAAATTTTATATTTGAGTGTAAAAGGTAACATACGATGTGGTTACCAAACATCAAATAATGTAACTAAATCCCCAATAAAATCTATTATCTTTATAAGTTTAAATTACCACTACAAATAATTTTAGTTTAGAGAATACCAGCTTGATAAAATGTTCTTTTAAACCTTTTATCTTAAAGACTTGTATACCTGAAAGATATGAACACATTTAATGTGTAAAGAAGAGCAATTTACGATACTTTTATTGGTGTTTTAATTTTCCTTTAAACGCTAACGGAAAATCTAGACTCTGTAATGTAGGACAATACTTTAAAATAACAGCTGCTGTTTAGCCACAGATGTACAAACCTTAATTTCTCCAAGATTACTTGTTCTAGGGGACAAAATTTAATACACACAATGTAATTAATATTTGTAGAAGTTTTTTATTATTTTAACATATAAATATATCAGTACATTATTATTTGTCCTTAGGGAATAACCTTGAATAGTTTTAACTATTTGTGTGACATATATAACCAACTTAGTTACATATAAACCTTTTAATATTTGTCTTTTATTTATAGACCTTTATTTTACTTAATTAGAGCCTTTTGTTATTTACTTATATGTATTATAATTATACTTTACCACATAAAGACTTTTTACCTGGAAATGGTTTTTATTAAATATATTTTTACATTTAGAACTTTTTAATAATTTTTAATCCATTGATCCTTTTTTTCTGTGTATCTCTGAAATAACCCTTATAAATTTCTGAATTTAGACAAATTAATCCATTTCAATAAGATGAAATATTTGTTATTTACAGTACTTTAATTGAAATACAGTTGAAACCACTTGACTCTTTGTATGTAGGATTATAATCTGTTGGGACTTTGTAATGTATTGTGAACCTGTTTTTATAATAACAAAAAATGATTTCAAATTTTCTTTTTAGTTTATCAATTTTTGGAAACACCAACATTGTTTAAATATTTTACCTTATGGAATTTAAGGAGTTAAGAGAACTTGATATTATATTTAACACTCAGCATTTTAACTTTGTACCAATTAGATGTCTCTAACCAACTCATCCATGATTAATTTTATATATGTTTAGATGTAATTTACGTAACAGATTTTTTAAATAAAAAAGGTATCAGACAAGTGCATTGAATAGTATTAGTAATCTTTTTTTTCCCTGTTGAAGAAGAATCCTAGAAACAATGGATGTCAGACACTTTATAGAAATTAACATTTTAAGACCTGTTTAACTATCTAGAAACAAAACTGTGCATTAGTAACTTTAAAAACATTTGTAATTTTATCTATTTTTTTCCAATTTGAATTGAACCCTTTAAATCACATTAACCCAAAGTATCTGAATCCATTTTTTAAAATTTTAATTTATGCGCTCATATGTCAATTTTTTTGTACCAAATATATGTAGACATGGCAATACATGTAGACGGACAGTACACCAGTGCACCCACACAAAGCAAACAAACAAACAAAAGCCTTGTATCTTATATTTTTTAAAAAACCTATTAGATTGAGAGTTAACCTTTATAAATTGGCCTTAGAATAAAGCAGAATGTAATCAGAAAAACATATTAACCTAAGCATATTGGATCAATATTATTAATTTCACAAATATAGAATTTTAAAATTTTCTAGCCTTTTTCCTGAGGTGGTCCTGTTCATGAAAGCTGAAAGGAGTTGAGGGAACATAGACAAATGAAGGGGGCTTATTTTTCCCTGGAGGAACTTCCCAAAGACACACCTTCATTGGTCTTCTTGGGAGAGTCCTCCAGGTTGGGATCCCATTTTAAACTATTTTTTTCTGGTTTCTTGGAGAGTGGCCACCAACTATTAGCCTGACATTGAAAAATCTGTAGACCATTTTTTAGTAGCTGGGAATTATTCATGCTTGCAAATACTGAGAGACAAAAAACAAATTTTCTACACAAAATTATGCTTTTTGTTATACAATTTAGGAATAATAATTTTATAAAACACTTTAGTTTTAATCTGTCCTCTCTAGGGACTGACATCATTTACCCAGTTGGCCACCTGGCTCAGTTCCTAAATGAAGGCAATCTCTAGAATGCCTTTTTCTTTTTACCTTTAGCTTTTACTTTGGACAATTCTTTTAGTCCTGTTGGCAGCACTTTACATTTAAATACAAGCTGTAGTAAGCACAGTTAAAACCATTTTAACCATTTTTTTCCATTAGAAAAAAAAACTGAGGTAGACATTAAAACAGAACACAAAGGGAACAAACAAAACAAACCAACAGACAAAGTCCTGAAAATTGTTAAGAAAATAAGTTAAAGAGATCACTGTAGAGCTTCATGATGTCAGTGGAGTGAAGGAGTCCTAATGAGGGAAGAGGGGTTATGAGCACAAGAAAAGAGCCCTTGCACACCACACGGACAGATAAACACAAGACAAATGGCTGGTGAACAGACACAGGACAAATGACAAACAGCAAGGCAGACATTGGACCATACACTAACAGATAAATAGGACAAACGGATGGCAAACAGACATTGGACAAATGACAAACAGCAAGAAGATGCTGGTGAAATGACAAACAGCAGAACAGACACAGGAAAAGGAACAATCACTGAGGTCACACAGGGAGATCTCTAATGGGGCAGAGGGCACATCTCATCCTTCCCACAGAGAGATGAGGCCTTACAGGGAGACCTCCAGTGGGCCCCAGATACAGACAGATGAGGTCACATAGGGAGACTTCCAGGGAGACAGTGATAAAGCCTCATCCTCTCTTGGGAAAGGTGTTAGTGACTGCAACCAATCTGACCTTTTCCCCAGAAGAATCCACTCACCAGAACTGACAGGCCAGCAGGAGGCTTTTCAGAGCATCCTAGGATGGATTGGAGTTGCCCTCTGAGTGAAGCTGAGGAACATTTCTCAGGAGCTCCCCTCTACTCTGGGGCCGATTTCCAAAGGCCCATCATTAGAGGCAAATTTGGTGTGAGGGTAGGTTATAAATAGATCCTGGATGAGCCCCCAAATGTTATAATTAAAGCTTCATCCCGGGATTTAATAAACTGACTTTCACACCACTCCTGTATAATTGAATCAAGCCTTTATTGAAGCACACTAGTGGCAACTGACCAGAACATACAGCTGTTCCACTGATCAGCCCCAACAATTGCAAGGGCACTCCTTATAAGCCTAAAAACTGCAAAAGGGATGTTCAGGGGTCTAGCCAATTCAAGCAAGCCAGGTTACAGAAGTGGGACAGTGCAGTCAAGTGACGGGAAGCCTAACCAATGACAGTTAGCCCAGTCACCCCAGTTACAGAAACAGAGCCCAGTTACCCTAGTTACATAAACAATGCCCCATTAGGTAGTTCCGTGTTCTTAAAGGTTTCTATAGCAAAAAGAAAAGAACATCTTGCTCCAGTCATGACCCTTCTACTTGGCATGGTTGTTTTACAGGATGAAGTCATAAAACAAAATGGAGTCACATTTGCTTCTACTATCACACACAAATCTTCCAGAACTACCAGACCTGGGTCTCCCATAGCTGACTGTGGTGAGTTGGGAATTTAGAGTAAAGGCTTTCAAGCTGTCTTTATCACCTAAAAATTGTTTAAATTTACTTGACAAGCTATTTGGGTGTTGTCAAAGTAAAAAAAACTTAGTTTTTTTCTTGGTTAAAATATATATAACTAGACCATTTGTAAAATATTGTTTTCTGCTGAGTGATTTGAGTAATTTCCATTCCATTACCTTGTGTTTTGTTAGAATTTGCATGTCTTAACTGAAATATTTCAGCAATTTTATCAATTTCAGAACCCCATAAAGTGCTTATAATATTCAGTATATTGTATGCATGCAATAGTTTTATGCACATCAATTTAGAATTTTTTTTTTTTTTTTTTTTTTTGCAGGGGGGTTACCAAAGATTAAACTCAGATGCACTCAACCACTAGGCCACATCCCAAGGCTTATTTTGTATTTTATTGAGTATATTACTGGGTTCCTTAGTGCCTCACTTTTACTGAGTTAATCTTTGATCTTGTTATCCTCCTGCCTCAGCCTGCAGAGCAGCTATGATTAGAGGTGTGTGCTATACACCCAGCTTCAAATTTTAGTGTATACTTTGGATTGTAAAAGCCTTGTTGTAAAAGTCCTACACTCTGTCCCTTTATAACCTTTGGTTCACAAAGTAGATTTAAAATGTGTTCCACTTGATGAAACAAAATTGCAGAAGTTTCCAAGTTAAAACATTGATCACTATAGAAATAAACTACAAATTAAGATGCATTTATCATGCTTACCAACTGCATTTCTAAACTAAAGTGTAGTCTCTCAAATTTCCTACAGAGAGGAAAGCACCATGTTCCCATTTTTAATTTATGCTCTCCTTTTCTTTCTTTCTTTCTTTCTTTCTTTCTTTCTTTCTTTCTTTCTTTCTTTCTTTCTTTCTTTCTTTCTTTCTTTCTTTCTTTTTACTGGGGATTGAACCAGGTCTAATCTATCACAATATTACAACCCATTTTGAAATGGTCTCACGAAGGTGCCCAGGCTGGCCATAAACTTAGTTCCCTTGTGTCTCAGTCTCCCCAGAAGCTGGGATAGTAGGCATGCACCATTGAACTGGGTCTCTAGTTGATTTTGTTTTAAATAACAATGGATTAAGTATTGCTGATTATTACTGCATCATGGATACACATCACCTCAAAATATGAAGGCACCCTCTGAAAGCCAGAACTGATTCTGGAAAAAGTTATTTTCTTTAATGAAAATTAATGGAGGACATTAGTTTTTAATTTTCTGTTCAGACCTGGGGCTAAAATTCAGGACCTTACTTGTGCTGGGCAAGTAAGTGCTCTACTACTGATTATATCCCCAGTCTTATATTCTAATTTGAAAATTTAAAAACTTAATTCATTTATTGGTACTGGGGATTGAATACAATGTCACTCTACAACTGAGTCACATCATGAACCCTTTCTTATTTATTTCTTTTTTTATTCTGAGACAGAATCTCAATAAATTGTTGTGGTTGGCCTCACATTTTCAATCCTCCTGCCTCAGCCTCTCAAGTAGCTGGGAAAACCTTGGGTGTGAAACCTTGGGTTCAATCTCCAGTACTAAAAATAAAAATAAATACATCATTCAAATATATAGAATCAGGGCAGCTGTAGGGCAGATGTCTAGCACTAGGAACATGGGCTTCTTTTACTGTAGGTAGGACCCTTTCATTCTGAGGTTATGTAAAAACTGCCTTCTCCAGAAATGGACATTATCTAGGATAACTTCAAACTTTTATTGTATTTATTTATTTATTTTTATTTTTTTCTTCTGATATTCCAAATAGTAAACTTAATTTAGATTAATTTGTAAAAATATGACTCTTCTAAATCAGTATTGCTCTTCTCCAAAACAGTACTTTTTTCCAGTACAGAAAGAATGACACCTACAAGACTGTCTTCCCTCACACTAAAGCCTATGGTTATTTTTCAGGAAAAATTTTAAAGGAAATGGATCCTTTATGGAAAATGACTCAGGAGATGCAAAATAATCTAAATGAAGAAGTTAGGAAGTCTCAGTCCTTTGTCGTAAGTTTGAAAAAGTTTTCTGTTTTTGTGCAGACTACAATGATCCTATCAGGCCAGTTTGAGTTATCATTGGAGGAAAACATTTTCCTCTCAGAAAAAGCAGGGAATTCTGTTAATAGTACAATCATACTGGCTAACACAAGCTCATGTATAGAATACTGGTATGTGTGGTGAATGAAGCATGACTAGTATTACTAGTCCAACTTTGGAGGTTTGGATAAACCTTTACAAACACTGAGGATAAGACAGTATTGCACTACTTAGTTGGAAAGGGAGGAGAGAGATAGATTTTTAACTATGGGTGAAGTGGAGCATTTTTGTTTTGGTTTTCATTTAGTGTTTTATACAGTATGTATGGAAATATTTAAAAATATTTAGAAGAATCAGACAAAGAAACAGAAGGAATGACAGAAGATCCAGTTAAAAAGGAAATAATGCAGTAAGAAACCTTAAGAGACATCATAGGGTGATAGCCTGGGACCACTAAGAATCTTGATTTTAAAAAAGAGAGAGACAAGAAACTGAGGAAGGATGGTAGACAAGATTAGTAAATACATAAGAAACTTTCCAGGCAGGTGACAAAAAGTACTTGCTTGATGCTAAGACAATAATATTTGAAGTTTTACATTTTCCTTTGAATGTAATATTTTGAAATAAATATCTCTGCAGGACTATGTAGCCTTAAGGAAAAACATGATCAGAGTTCAATATCAGAGGATGCATTAGTTTCTTCTGGAGGAGGAGCAATTTCAACTGGAGACACTAGAAAGAGAAGCACAGGAGATTTTGCAGCAACTCAGAGACAGTGAAATAAAAATGGCCCAACAGAGGGAAAGTCTAAAGGAAATGTAGAGGGAGCTGACTGAGATGTGTCACAGACCCGACATGGGAGTTGCTCGAGGTAATCATGGAGGGTCCATCCTGAGAGAGAGGAATTCTTGTCTTGGCAATGTTGCCTATAGAGACCACTGTGATCACCTGAGTGACACACATGTACTCCTTCAAGCTCATCATTGTCCAATTACTTGTTTCCATATATTCTGGTAATCTTGATAGATTGTAAGTCTATTAGAAGATAAATGATACAAAATTCTAGTGTTGTTAAAAGTACTACACAAACAGAGAAATTATCCAAAGGCTAAGTGGTCATAGGAAGTTTAACTTTGTTGAGGAAATATTTAATTTGTTTCCCAACTCCATCATCACCCCCCTTGTTCTCCTGCACAAAAACAGTGGAGGCTTTCCCCCTCTCCTAGGCAAAGTGTACAGAGTTTTCTAATCAATTTCAATGCACTATCTTTCAAATAGTTTTCTGTTTAGTTGTAATTGTTAGAGGGGGTCAGATCTCTCCTGGGACTAAGCCTGGGAGATGAGTGACACAGGAACTGAGGTCCTGTTGCATCACTGCACAAATGCTTTCTAAGCTGAATCCTCTCAGTGCACACCAAGGCTGTCTTTTAAGTTTAGTGAGGGCTTTGATATTAACATAGCCTCAGGCAATTTCTTAGAGGGGACTGAGGAAAAGAAAATATCACACAAACCAAATAAATAAATAGGCATGCCAGAGTACCAGAGACAATCCTTCTCTATATCATTATTAATATTATATCTTTTTTTCTTTTTCCTTTCTTTCTTTCTTTTTTTAGTATTTTGGGGATGTATTTGAAAGGTGAGTTATTTAATTCTCTCTGGTTCATGAGAATTTGTTGTTGTTGTTGAAAAGAGGATGTTCTTGATTTCAGTTATTAATATCTTTTCCTGTTGTTACTTAATGTTGTGTTTGAAAAGAGGCTCCAAGATAATATATTCCTTGGTTTCAAAAATGTGCTTCTTACATGGATGAATTCAATTATACCTACAAATGATTTGGTGTTCTGTGCTTTGTTTCACCCATTCTTTCTATCCTCTTCAGCCCAGTCCCGATACATCTTAGAAAAGAAATTTTCCTAAGGTATCCCATAAAAGCATTCTATTCTAGGGTGAGTTTACAAATAGAGAAAATGACACTTCACCAAAACAGGAGATTTGTAAAATACTTTGGATTAAAAATTGATATTTCTGTGATGGTTTTGTGTTTAACCTTTGGTTTGAAAGTATAACTGATATCATTCTTCCAAGGATTGAGTTGGTGCAGATGCAGAAGCCCTAGCCAGTGAACCCAGAGCTCTCTTCATTATGTATCACTGGAATCCTGGACATGCTGAATAAGTTCAGAGGTAAGAGTGAGCCTCTGGCAGGCAGGTTCAATTTTTTAGTAGGTTCCTCAAATAAGAGGCTTCTCACTTTTAATTTTCTGACATGGAATCATTTATATTTTCTTTCCCTGTCTAGTCATAATACAATAATCAAGACCACACTTCTTAACTTATAGCTCAGATCCATATTTTAGTTCTGATACAGGTAGTACAAGGCAAGGAATACTATTGGTGTTTTGTGGTTATTAAGCAATACAATGCTTCCTTCTTAGAGAAGCAATCAATATTTTGTGATATTTCAGTTCATTCTAATTTTGAAGATTTAAATATGATTGGTGGTTTTTAATCTATTCTATATCTCAAGTGTTTTTATGCTATGCATTGGAAAATAGTAAATATTATTTCTAAAATCTAAGATTCAACGAACAAAAAAGTAACAAAGTTTGCTATAAATAGAAGAATTTTAATACAATCAGATGGATTTCAAGACAACTGAAAGGTAAGTGATCTCTCAACATAACCAAGTCATGTTTGTGCCCCAGTAGAGAAGAGGTCTAGATAGCAGAATGCCAAAACACAAATTAGAATGAATGCATGGTCTCAACAGATCCTGCAAGTCAGAGATTATTTTCTGTAAAGTGTGCAGTTGTTGCTTTTCATCAAATTATTTGATGTTTGATAATGGATCATGAACAATCAGAGCAAAGTGATGTCTATTTGTTAATGATATCAAAAACATCTCAAGAAGAGATTTCTACTAAAAAAAAAAGACTTTGGGGGCATGTCCCTACTTTTCTATTGACAATTAGATATTAAATCACCCCTTAACACAGTACATGATTCTTCAGTTCTCTCTCTCTCTCTCTCTGTCTCTCTCTCTCTCTCTCTCTCTCTCTCTCTCTCTCTCTCATTTAAAGATTTATGTGCTAGTGAGGGCATAGGAACCCTTCTCCATATATGAGCAAGTCTGAACTTTCTCTGCTCTCCACCATTCCTTACAGGTGGGACAAAAGAAGGGATTGATTAGGTAGTCAATCTTTGCCCCGAGATATGTAAATGTCATTTACTGATTTGAATTTTTTTGTCCAATAGATAATAGAATGATTCCAGGTTGGGCCGACAATTATAAGAGCCTTTCTAATGAAGTTAGAAATAGAATATTTGGAGATGATAGTGCAACTGAAGAGTCCCAGAGAGCGGGATGCTATGTTCCATGGAGTGTTGAGGCCATTACCTCTGGTAGGCACTATGAGGAGGTGGATGTGTCAAATATCCCTAGCCAGATACTTGGTGTCTCTAAAGATTTCACAAGCGACAGTTTGGTTGTGAGGAAGCATTTATTCTATTTTCCTTGAAGATGAACAACCACTGTAGTCTCTTCACCAATTCCTCATACTTATCTCATTATGTACAAAGGCCTGAGGGTTGGGTTGGGGGTTCTTCTGGATCATGACAATGCAAATATGAGCTTCTATGATGATTACTGAGGTTCCCTCATCTTTATTTTCTTTTCTTCCTCTTTACCCTCCCCTCTGAATCCAATTTTTTCTTTGATTCTATATAAAATTGAAGTTTCCCTGGGCATGGTTTCAAATGCATAAAATCTTAGCTACACAGGAAGCTGAGGCAGGAGGACCACAAAATTTTGAAGCCAGAATGAGCATTTTCAAGAGATTTGAAAGGGGGGAAGGGGAAGGGATGTAACCCAGTAGTAGTCTACCATGTTTAAGGCTTTGGGTTCATTCCTCAGTATAGGAAAATAAAATTGAAAAGAAAAGAAAATTCTAATTCATTGGTGAATGCACATGTCTAATGAAACCTTTCTATGGGTCTTCTCATTCATAGTTAGAAGTCCACACAAGATATTTGTGGGCCTCTTTTAACTTAAGGAAATATAGTCATTTTAATATCATAAATTGTGAAAACAACCTTGAATTTATATGTCTGTTTATTAACTTTTATTTTAATAAAGAGTTGTGAAAGTACCACTATGGGATTGGAACTTGTTTTTCAGTCCCTTCAAAGAATTTCCATACCTATTTATATTTTCTTCCCATTCATTCCCCCTCCCCACCACCCAGAAATCTCTTAACTACTTAGGTCTTTATGGATTTGTGTTCTAGAAACTTCATGAAAATGGAATTTTATCTGTCACTGTTTGTGTCTTCTTTGTATCATTTACTATAAAACTGTCAATGTTCACCCGCATTGCAAACTAAATTTTTTTATCTACATATTTGGGGCAAGCAATTACAGAGGATGAAGTGACTTATGTCTTAGTTAAATAAATAACAGAAATCCCCTAAAGGTGCTTAGATTTCTCTCAAGTCTGACGTAGCTGGGTAAATCTTGGTATTTAACAGATTATCATCTCTTCAATTCCTAGTCATTCATCACATCTCAGCTCAAAAGTTTTTCAGGGAAGCCATCCTTACCTCCCTGGACCAGGGCAATTTCTCTTATTACACACTCCAAGCATATTATACCATCTTCTAATTTCCAACAAACTCTCATCAAATGTTAGATATTTATTTCTATTAGACTCTAAATTCCAAGATCAGAAGGTTAGTGTTTGTCATGTTTACTAGCATATTCCCTTTATCTAAAATGCAATGCTTAGAAGAGAGTACATGATACAAATGGAGTGAAAGAAGGGATTAATAAACCAATGAAAGTTAGCATCAACAAACACGATTATAGCACAAGAATGCTCACCAAATTGCAGCTAACAAGAAAGGGCAGAAAACATCAATGAGTAATGTCAACAATAGACAAGACAAGTAATAGATTGATTTTCAGGTTTGCAATCTGCTATAGGTGGGATCTGAAAGTCCCTGCAAGGGCCACATGTTTGAAGGCTTCTTCTTCCTGAGATGAGCTGTGGGTTCATCAGGTATACAACTTGTGTGATATGAATGATGAAAAATGGTTCCCCAGATGGGTTGCACAGCACTGTGCATAGACACAGATTTTTGTCTTGGCAGTGAGTCACATCCCTGAGCCCTCCTCACCTGGGTTCATCTGTGCACTTTTTTTTTTTTTTTACAAATCCACATCCAATGAAGAAACATACCACTTCAATGTGATTGCGGTTGATTAGAAAGGAGAAGGCCACAACACCTCACATTTACTCCCTCCTTCGCTTCTGAAGCCCCCCTCATTCAAGTACTTCCCTGCACCTTGTTCAGAAAATAGAGGTACAAATAGAAGCATGGGTAAGATTAAGAAGGAATCTGAGCTGCTGTTCCAAGAGGACCACCAAGAGGAGGCTCAGGCCATCCAAACAGGGGGCAAAAGAGTGATAACCAGGAACATGTCTGGAGGGTTGCCCTGAAGAGGTTAATTGTCATATTCAGAAGGAAATTGATTTGCTTGCACAGCTTGGGCATCAGAGTGGATGGTATCTAGCACTACCCAGATAAGAAAGCCTTTGGTCTTTAGAAGACTTCCAAGAGGTAGCTAAAGTCTGATGGCATACACAGGACCAGCCTTCAGAATGTCCTGAAATTGGGCACAGTTGTGCTCTACATGTGGAGATATATATGCTGAACTGTAGGTCATGGACATCCCTTTCATGATCACATATGATCGCCAGAAACATAGTGATAATATGAATATGAATGTATTCATATGCACAAAGGGGACTGATGTAGAACCCAGGTTGGAATAGCAATTTTGAAAAAGTATCTTTTGCAGTTGTGGTAACAAAACACTAGGGGGCACCTGGATACCTTGACTTTTGAAATGCTGATCTCATTTTTAGTTTTTTGGATTACCTGTACGCAGAATTCTTTTTCCAACAGATCAAAAAGTTATGTGAACTGTATGATTGTCAGAAGTCATGCACATGGAAACTACACTTTGAGTGCTTTATAAACAGTGTCAACAATTTAATTTTATAGTGATTAAAAAATGGTAGGGGATGACAACAAAAACATGATCTCCAATTTATGATTAGATAAAAAAAAAAAGTCATGCTTCCAACTACGTCAAACCATTTCTTTTCATTGAGGAGACATACTATGGAAAATTTACTTTATCTCTCTTTCTCTCATAAACACACACACACACACACACACACACACACACACACTTTTACTAGGAATTATAAGCATACCGTTATTGCCTTAATTCTTGTCATAAACTCTCCTAGTAAAATCAACATCAACCTTGGGCTATCACTAGTTAGGCCTCATATTCACCTAGAAATGTAATGAGCCTTTTATTTTATTTTATTTTTAGTGGTGCTGGGAGTGTATTCAACTCAGTCCCACTAGAAACCAAAGCTTTCTAGATTACATCATTTCTCTACCAATGAGCCCCAGACCCAGCCTTTCCTCTGCAAACTTAAGAAATTCATCCAAGCTGGGTGCAGTGGGGCAAGCCTGTAATCCCCAGCTGCTTCAGATACAGAGGCAGAAGGAGTCCAATATTAAAGTTAGCCAGAAGTTAACAGGGCCTTAAGCAACTTCTTGAAATGTAATTTTATATTAAGAAATATAAATCCGGGTGCAGTGGCACATGCCTGTGATCCCCATGGCTTGGGAAGCTAAGCAGAAGATTTGGGAGTCCTCAACCATAAGCAAAGCACTAAAGAACTCAGTGAGACCCTGTCTCTAAACAAAACACAAAATAGGCCTGGGGCCTGGGGATGTGGCTCGGAGGTTAAGTAACCCTGGGTTCAATTCTACTACCAAAATGGAGGAGAGGTAGTATTCATTCATCATGAGCTTATGGATCTTATATTCTAATGTTCTCCCAAGACTTTTCAGAGATGAAGAATAATACATGACAGAGAAATTTTCTGTTCTATCACAGCACACCCTAGGTATAGGCAGAACTCAGAGCAGAAGCTTGCCTGGGAACCCACAGGACCATGCATTCAATTCTGTATTAGATCCTCTCAATCAGCAGAGACAATCAAAGCCTCTGATCACAGAGACATTCCCTTTTAGAAAACAATGACTATATTATTGTTGACTTCTTTGGACTAAAGTCCCAAAGGCTGAACTTTCTGCTTTCTTTAAGATACCCAGGATCTTTGCATTTCCCAAGGTCTAATGAGGAAGAGAGAGAGAGTGACATTCAATAATTTTAGAAGCTAGATAATGTCAGAAAAGAATGGGGAAATTTGATTTTCATATAAATTAAGTTCGAAAAATGTTAACAATACTTATATCCTTAGGAAGTAGAGTAAAATGTATATGTATATCCATTTAAACCCAAATGGGAAATATTGTCATATTTATAGGATTGAGATGTTGGAGATTCAAATGATCCAGGCAATGAGTCCAGAGCTCACATTAGGGCACATCACTGGAGTCCTGAACATATCGATAGCTTCAGAGGTAACAAACAGTCCTCTGACAGTCAGCCCTCAATTTCTTTCTTTATTGGTTTTCTGAAAGAAACAATCCCCATTTTTAATTTAAAGTATTTGATATGAAAGTATATATGATTTTCTATAATATTTGTATCTTCTTTCCTCATATACTCATATTACAATGACCAAGATTGACCTTTTAACTAAAGATTGTGAATGCAAAATTAAGACCACACTTTAGGTACATCTGAACACAGCCACAGTAAGGAAAAACAGAACATTTAGCTTCTGTGATTATGAAGAAACTCAATGCTTAGTTTTCAGAGTAACAATTAAAGGTTTGTGTTCAGAGAGTTTAATTTTGGAATTTTGAATATGAAATAGTGGTTTTTAATTTGTCTTTTATTCCAATTTATCATGAATTGTACAAAACATACATTATTCAGAAATCACAAAGTTTTGACCAAAATAATGGATATGTAAAAGAAAATGAAACTCAGTTTTCATAAGCAGAACAATTCCAATGCTGTCAGATTTCTACACAGATGAAACTGAAATGATCTTTGAACATATCAAAATTGTATTAAGCCCTTACTAGAAAACAGGTCTATACAGCAGAATGCTGAAACCCAGATTAGGTTAAAATCAGAGTCTCAGATAAGGAATGCAATAACATTCTTTTCAGAAACTTCTCAGCTGTGCAAATATTGCCCTTCATATATTTTGACATTTGAAAATGTAACAATCACAGCTGATCCTACCGAATACCTATATCATAGCAAATTGATGTCTATTTTGTAACAATATTAAAAAATAACAGAATCACAGTTTTCTACAAAAGTAAAGAAAAGAAACATTTAGTATTTCATGAAACAAATTAGCTAGAGGTAAACAATAATTGCTGCTTTTTACACTTATCTACCTTCCTTCCTTCTTTTCTACCTTCCCTTCCTCCCTTCATCCCTTTCTCTCTCTCTTTCTCTCTTTCCATGATTTGAAGGAGCTCTGAGTGCTGCAGAGGTCATAATAATCCTGCTTCACACCTGAGTGAGGTTGAACTCTGCTCTTCTTATTCAACACTCATTCGTGAGAATGAGGGACAAATAAAGTAATAACCGAACAAAAATCCTGTGTGCCTCAGAACAAGGTAACACAGTACCATTTGCTAATTGGAATTTTGTCTTTCTTCAGTGAATAATATTGTGACATAGGAAGTGGCTGACACTAAACAAGCTGTATTAAGTATGTCAGAGGTGTGACATTTGGGGATGACCAGCACAGTGCCCCTGGGGAGACCCAGACACTGCACAGTTACACTCCCTGGGAAACTAAGGCCTTCAACTAAGGCAAACACTAATAAAAGGTGGAGGTGCCATGCCCTGAAAACTGGATTCTGGGTGATTGTGAAGATTCCAGAACAAGCAATATTGATAAAAGTGTTGAATTTGATGAAGCATTTCTCCTGTTTTCTTTGAAGAGGAACATCATTATAGTCTATCCACCATCTCCTCTCCCCTAATTCAGTATAGGCAACAGACTCTGGGTAGGGTTAGGGTGTTTCTGGATTTTGACAATGAAACTGTGAGCTTGTATGATGTTCACGAAAATCCCTCATATATAGTTCCCTTTCATTCTCTTTCACCTCTCCTCTGAAGCCTGTCCATTGCCTTGGTTCTCCATGAAGTCAGGTTTTATGAGTACTAATTGGTGAACTCTCATATCAGGAAACTGAAGACCTGAGACCCACTCATGTCAGACAACAGTGTGTATCTGAGATCTGTGGTCACTTGTAACTTCAGGAAACATAGTTATTCTATAGTTACAAAACAAGTTATCACATTAAATGCATTAATTTGCTCATTGAATTTCATTTTCATAAACATGTTTATTATGGAGCATTTACTAGAATGTCAGCAATAGCTTTTTAAAATAATGCTAGTGAGATAAATTCATATACCATGAAGGTCATTCTTCTAATGTATTTCATTAGTGATTTTTAGCATATCTAGAGTTGTGCATTCACTGTAACTATCTAATTCAGAAAAATTTTCATTACCTCCCCAGAAAATACCCCATGCCCATTAATATTTATTCTCCACTGATCCTCTGCATTCTCCTGGCAACCCTAAATTTATCTTGGATTTATTCCACCCCCACAGTAGGAACTGGAACAGGTGTGGGATGGTATGACAAGCCAGGAAATGAGATGAACACATTCATCAGGCCTGCAATATGGAGTTTTACAGCTGCTCTCAGACTCTCATCAATCGTTTTCATCTTAAAATCTTCAGTGGAGCAGTACAAGCTTGTCGCTGATAAGGATTGATGAATCTCAGGTTCACCTCATTGTAATTGATGAGAGGGTGTTGGCAAAGGTTTTACCAGAATGCAAGAAGTTTTAAATTGTCAACAGTGCTGCTTAGATAACCCAAAATGCCTATGAACTCTTGTTTAGAAAATATAGCCCATTCAGGCTTACCTGGTCACTTGCATTTAAGCTAGTGTATATAACATTTGACTAAAAGATTTGGGAAAAACTAGACTCTAAGGTCAGTAATCAACTTGATATCACTGATGGGCTGGCTGAATAGAAAGAACTCAAATGCACAGCCATAGGCCTTTTAAAATATGTAGTATTTTATGGCTCAGCTTTTTTGGAACATGGTCTACCACATTGTACTTGCCAGTTTTAAAGTGTATCTCTTTCAGAGATATTCAAGGAGCCCAATTTGGAGAAGGTATGATAAGGAAGTGGATGAAGTGAAAGACCCTTCATTTGGGAAAAACTTGGGAGTTGTCTTAGGTTTTCTGTTTTCTCTGAGAACTAAAAAGTTGTTCAATCCCGTTTGAGCTTTAAAACAATTTAATGTGTTTGTCAATATGTGAGGAATAAAATTGTTAACTCATGAGAATGTAAATCCACTGCAGACTAGAAAGCCATCATGCTCTAAAGGACCTCAGGCTCATTGTTTGAAAGAGCAAAAAGCTGACAAAGGTCTTTTATTTTATTTTATTTTATTTTATTTTGGGGTACCAGGGATTGAACTCAGGGGCACTCAACCACTTAGCCACATCTCCAGCCCCATTTTATATTTTATTTAGAAACAGGATTTCACTGATTTGCTTACTGCATCACTAAGTTGCAAAGTCTGGCTTGAACACAAGATCCTCAGGTCTCAGCCTCCCAAGCCTCCAGGATTACAAGCATGCACTACCACACCCATCCTGACAAAGATCTTTAAGACAGATATTTATGTCAAAATCCCACTAGAATTTACTTCTCTTCTACAATTTTGCTCCCCACAGTGTGGTAGCAGTTTTGTTTGTGTCTTTTGGGTATGAAAAATATTGTGGTGATAAGGCTAAATAAATGCAGTACTAATTCTTAAGTGTTGTGATCAGTACCTTACTCTTATTATAAAGCTTCTTCTGGGAGACAGCCACGTATTGATTTTAACTTTGGCTTCTCAAAATACATACACTTGCAAACAAACAAAAAATTCCATGTGAGGCTTTATTGGAATGGTCCATTTAAAGAGAATAACCATATTGTGTCTTCTACTGCACAGATATGGGATATCTATTGATTAGGTTGTAGTTTTAAATTTTTCTCTCAAGCTGCCAGTTGTGGTGGCTCACACCTCTAATCCCAGCAGATTGCTAGGTTGAGGCAGGAGGATCTTAAGTTCCAAGCCAGCTTTAGCAACTCACTGAGAACTTGTGTCTAATTAAAAAAAAAAATGAGTAGGGGCTGGGGATGTGGCTCAAGTGGTAATGCACTTGCCTGGCATGTGCGGGGCGATGGGTTCAATCCTCAGCACCACATAAAATAAAAAAAAATAAAGATGTTGTGTCCACTGAAAACTGAAAAATAAATATTAAAAAATTCTCTTTCTCTCTTCTCTCTCTCTCTCTAAAGAAAAAAAAAAGAGTAGGATGTGACTCAGTAGTTGAGTGACCCTGTGGTCAATCCTCAGTACCCCCCCCCCAAGAAAAAAATATATATATCAACAATATTGTGTATTTTATGTTCATAAATTTGTACATATTTCACTATATTTATTTGTAGGTATTTGACATCCTTAGTAAGATATATATGTATTTGGATTTTATTACATGCTCTGTTATTTGTAGGAATAGATTGATTAAATCGTTTCCTAATTCTCTAACTAATTGTTTATGGATTTGGGTAAATTTTATAATCACACAAGCATGTGACATAATCTAATGACACCAGCACCACAATTTAACAAATTATTATAGCTATTTGTAATATTACAAATTATAAATTATGGTAGATTCATTTATTTTTGGTACTCATGTGATTTAATTTTCCTGAGTTGTTTTTGGTGTAGCTGCAGTGATGGAGACATCTAGAACAGTGCTGAACCCAGTTGGTGATAATGGTACACTCCTGTCATCCCCAGTCTATGTAGAATTTTTTAAATTCTCTATTAAATATGATACATGGCTGTGAATTTTTACAAGCATTCTTTGTTAGATTATTAAATCTCACTATTCTTTCTAGTTCACAGATAGATTTTTTAATCACGTAATAACAATGAATCATATCAATTGCTTTTCCTGTTATTATGGTTACTTGCATTCATTCTACTTTCTGATGTTAAGTTACTTTTTCTATGAAAAAGAAATCCATCTGATAATAGCATATTTATCCTATATGTGTAACTAAATTTGATGAGGTAATATCTTACTTTAAAATGTTACCTCTATATTTACATTAGTTTCGTTATAATAGTTTTTATTTCATGTAATACCTTTGCAGACTAAGATATAAAACTTATAAGTAGGTAATTATACTTCCCTTTTGCATTCTCTGCAAGACTTTCCCTAAATTTGTATTTCTTTCTAAATGGTTGGAAGAATTCACTGAAATACATCACTAAATTTTTTGTGAGTTTTGTTGTTGTTTGTTTGTTTGTTTGTTAACAGTGGTTAAATTATCTTTAAGAAATATTATGCCATTAATATAATCTGGTTTTTGTCAGGTTTGTTCATATACTTTTAAGGAAATTTGCTCATTTCATCTGATTTGTCAACAGTGTAGACATACAACACATCAAAACTCCTCTTAGTGATTTATTAATTTGTGAGGGCATGTGCATTTGCATTTTTATTCTTGATCCTGTATTCTTAATTAGAATTTTTCATCCCTTTCTTAGATGATTACTAGAGATTTGACAATTAATTAATCTATTTGAAGAGCCAGATTTTGCCTTTTTTGATAGGTAGCTAGCAAGCTAGCTAGCTAGATAGATAGATAAGTAGATAGATAGATAGATAGATAGATAGATAGATAGATAGATAAACAGATTAGAATTTTCTGAAATGATTAGCAGAATTTTAATTTGTTTGACATGGATTTGCTTTTCTTTAACACTTTCAACAAGGTCTCCTCCACTCCATCTCTCTTCTCCCTCTCTCCCATTCTTCTACTTCTCCCACACTTCCTCCTTCTTTTCTTGATGTTTCAGTTTTAGCATTTATTAAGCACCAGACACAGGGTGAGAGACTTGCAGGACCCAAAGTCACATCACTCCTCAAAACTCTGCTGTGAGACAGGGGTTACTGTACAGTCCAGAATCCAAGAACACCAGTAGGGGGATAGGATCAAGACGTGAATTCAGGACTTTTTAACTCCAGGTTCAATTCAACCCTGTTCCATCATTTTAGAAAACATGTACATAAGAGTTTGTCCCAAAACACATGGATCCATTCAATAAGCTTGGAATTTGTTTCCCACCTCCACTCTTATAAACTCTTTTTAGAAATTTGGAAGAATATAATTTTAAAAATTAACATGTGTGTGTGATCTAGGGTTCAGCAAATGAGTGTTCATATACTGTTAGTTCAGAGTCCCCTTTTCTTTGGCTTCTGGCAGGTGATGAGATTTCTGGTAATCAACACCTCCTGGGGCCTACAATTTCCTCGCCTTCCCTCCTGCCTGGGTTAGAGCTTCCTTTGAGGTTTACTCTGGCTTTCCAGCACAGAAGAAAGGGAGCTCCTGGCAATAGAATGAGCTAAGGAATACCCAAGTGTGATGGACCCTCTCCCACTGGTTAGCAAACACTATTTGTTTTCTCTTAAGAAATTCTTAGTCCTCCCTCTCTTGGACACACATGTGAATTTAATCCAGGCAAGCCAAGAGTTTTCAGTGGTATGGGAGCAAAGCACCTGAAGGGCCACCCACCTGAGGACTGGGAGGCTGAAAGCATAGGACAGAGGCCACCTTTCCTGACCACTTCTTCTTAAAGTAAAGTAATTTGAGGCAGGAGGAGGAAAGTGAATTTCCAATATCTAGTAAATGTCAAAAAGATGTAAGAAACCTAGCAAGGAAGATTTGAATTTATAAAACCCATACATATAAAAGACAAGAAAGAGGCATTGAAGTGACAGTTGTGTTTTGACATAGAACTTGAAATGCATTTCTTTTTTTGAATACCAGGAAACCTTAGCTCAGGATTCCAAATCTATCCTATGGTCTTTTGACAGTCACTTCCACTATGCAATTCTGCCTAGCAGTGTGCCTGAAAGAAAGGTACCAGTCACTTCCACAATTGATGCCTTACATATTGTATACTTTCATCAAGCACTTATTCTGTTTAGATGCATTTTTAATATTAGTCAATTAAAAATATCACCTCATTTTTCTTTAATCCATGAGTTTGCATGGGAACTAACTAGAAGGGTAGAATAGGTGCCCAGTGTTAATAAGAATTGACTGCACAAGGCAGTGACTTGTAAGACCTCAGAAGCTTTCTTTTTATCTCCTCTACTCTGCCTTGTGTGTCATTGGTAGCCTGACCCTGAGCGCTGAATTTCCCAGTTTTCTCCATAAGCTGATTTCTAACTGGACCTTCTAGAATATTCAGTGAGAAAATGGAGAAGTCACTGGGCTTCTTCTTTTCCTTTACAGGGCACCATCTCTTCCATGCCTCTGTCCACCATCCTGGCCCTGGGGTTAGGTAATGTCACACTCTCCCTCCCATCTAGGGTGGTTGTAGATCCCCAATGATGCTACTTTCTGGCTTGTCCTACTATCTTGTTTTGCTTTCAGCTCTTCCTTCTCCAGTGTAACCAATTCTTGGCATTAAATTGCCTCTGTTTTAAGTGCACTGCATGCTTTCAGTTTTCTTCATTAAATTATACTAATACAAGTCCCCCACTACATATTTTTAAAATCTCCACAACCACAAGTTAGAAAAAAAAAGAAGCAATTAACAGATTTTCCCTTTAAAAAATAAAATAATTAAATAAAGTAGTAAATTTTCCTAAAAGGGAAAAAGTGTGTCCCATTAGCATTTATGAGTGGAAATCACTGTTTTCTCTCTTTCTTTTCAGAGCTTTTGATTTATACATGAGTATGATCTGTCAATCAACACATTTAAAATAGTTTTATCCAAGCTGCACCTACAAATTAAAGGTTGTAAATATACATAAAGTATATTTCACTACCTGTATCCCAAATTGATTACTCATTATCCTCCGATTTACCTAAAATGCTTTGTCCTTAGCACAATTTTATTTAATTGTTTTGTGGTGCTAGAGATTGAACCCACGGTTTTGTGCATGCTAGGCAAGCACCCTAAAAAAGAGCTATATCCCCAGCCCCTTAGCATAATTTTCAGTGTCTTGGTTGAAAAAAAACTAAATTAATGCACTCAACATCATAAATAGCATGGTAAATGTTGGGAATAGACTTCAATTTGTGAAAATATTGGCCTGTTAGCTGGTATGGTGCAGGTTAGAAATGGAGTCTCAGTGACAAAATTAATGTCATTCAAATAGGTAATTAAACTAAAATATTTTAGAGAAAATTTCCACCTTTGGGTGAAGAGGAATTTCGAATACTTTGAGGCCAGTAGATTTAGCCTAACAAAGAATCCCCTAGTTAACTCCATTAACAAAGGAGGATTCTGGAAGCCTATTGTCAACTGGAAGGAGATAGTGCCTCAGCAACCTTGGAAGGTTATGCTTGTAGTACTTAAAAGTTCAAGGAACTCAACACCTGGCATATAAGAAGTGCCCACCCAATTAATGTTTAGCTATTATTAAAATAATAATGGTCTTCTCAAACATTTACAAAGCCATTGATTTGCTGACCAAAATGTGTTACAAGTCATGTAATCAATTAATGGACAAAAAATTCCATCAACAGTTCTTAGTTGATTCTGGCAACAGAGACCTCTGAAGATGGTGTTGTGTGGTAATTAATAAATGCAGTCATCCTTTATGGTTATGGATCTGAAACTTCCCCTTCTGAGAATCTGTGTTGTAATGAAGCACTGTTCTTTGTATGAGTGGACTGCTCACTAATACACTTTCCAGAGGGGAAAATGAGAATCAAAGGACTCAAGGGCAAAGAATTATGTCCTGATCTAACAAATAAAATAGGTTGCTCTGGCTCTGGGTGGGGCACTGTTCTAAGGAGTGGCAGAGTTGTCCTTGGTAGAGAAAAGACAATATTGGCAGATGGCAAACTATCCAATAGGAAACTTCACATGCATAAAACTTCTTGGAAAATTTATTTCAAAGTTCTGTTCTAAAGTTTAATAGAGGACCATAATTATTTTATTATTACTTATGGAGTTTTGAGCATTAGCATAAAATTCTTTGAATGAAGCTATGCTAGCAGGTTCTATATGTGCATCAGGGTGGCTGTGTAGTGAAATGTTCTGTTTTTCTTCTATAATTTTTGCCTTAAGTGATGGTGCCAATTACAATAAAAACCATGATCTTTTTTTTTAGCTTTTTAGCTAATATAAAGCTATGTGATTTTACTCACACACACACACACACACACACACACACACACACACACCACATACACACTCACTCACACACACACACACAAATGCACACACATGCATGAAGTTTTGCTTTGGGCTTGTGGTCAGAATGGTTTTGGCTTCTTCTCAGTGATATATTTTTTTATCATTGCAGTTAATCATACTGTATTACCTTTAAGTATTGCAAGTTCTCCCGCATTCCACATAGAAATTATCTCATCCAATGCTTTCTTTGGCCATCGGTCTCTTTCTTTAGGAATGGACAGAAGAGTTGCTGTTCCTTGGGATAGAAAAATTTATGGTTTGTTTCCTTTGTCAATAACAAAATATTGATTGGCATGTCAGGTGGCATCACTCACATGATCCCTATCAAAAAAGCCAGGATGTAGATACATCTCTGTTGTGATCACAGTAGGACTTCCAGAGTTAGCACCTCCAGGCACTATAGACAGATAACCAGTGTCAACTTCTTGGAGTTAGTATTCTTGTCAGTACTCCAAATCAGTCTGAACAGTGACATTTTCTTCCATGAGGAGATCAGTGTGCAAATGATATGAATATCGTGGGTCACCAGAAGATGGATTTTTTTTCCCCACAAAGATCTTTCTCACTTTGCACAAATAATACTGGGCTTCCTCTGGTGTATTGCAATGAATAGCAATGCAATCCCTGGTGTTACAGATCAGAGAGAAATCATCTATAATCTTGTCACTGCTGATGATGTCATAAAATCATCAGGGTAAGTCACATCAGTTTAGACACTATCATCAGTCTTAATGAGTCTTAATGAGACCTTCTTTGTTTCATCTCCTGTCAGGGCATACTCATGTCTGTACCATAGGAAATGTGAAGTCCATAGTAATAAGAGGAAGATATTCTCTCAACTTTTCAGGACCAGCAGAAGAATGAAAAGCAAATATGCCGCAGTCTGGCTGGGCACAATTCACAAGCCATTTGTCAAGCAGGAATGAATTTTATTTTTAGCATGCACCTCATGAGCTCTCCAGGAATTCCCCGGGAGCCCAAACACCACCTCCTACTCTTCCGGGGATCACTTCACCGGAATTCTTAGGTCCCCGCTCTTGAGGCAGATTGGCTGGGTCATGTGGGCGGAGCCAAAAGTGTCCCCCAATGAACAGCTCCATGGTCTGAAAGGGCGGGGAAACAGCCCAATGAGCATCACCACAGAGGAGCCAATCAGCTGGAAGTTTGCTGGGGCTGCTCCAGCTGCGGCTCTCAATACAAATACATGGTCACTTTATTCACATTTCAGTGGTTTGGAGCTGCTACTCAATTAATATATTTCTCAGAAACAAACACAAACCTGGGAAACTGAGGGAGACCTTTTCCCAAACTGAAAAAAAAAGAACCAGGAATGTAACTCAGTGAGGTAGAGTGCCCCTGAGTTCACATTTCAATCCTCAGTAGAACTAAAGAAAAACAGATGGAGAGCAAGGAAGGGATAGAGGAAAGTAGAGAGATTGGAAGAAAAGGTAAACATAAAATTTTAAAAAACGATTAGGTTTCACATAAAAGGCACAACCAGTCAGCAGAATATGAGTTACAAAACTATTGAAAATGGTCTGTTCCTAATATATCTTGTTGGATTTACAAATGCTCTTTTAATTATTTATATATGTATATGATAATATTAATACAAGAGTAATTGTCCTTTGTCTTACAGAATGACTACATTTACTAGAAACATAATTAGATCAGAATCTTCTAAGAAGCAGGTCATGGCTTCAGGGCAGAGCAGCCTCATGCACTTTTCCCATGTGCTCCATAAAAGACTAATGCTATTTCCTGTGTGCCATAATGTGATTAGATCTGAAAGGGCTGCACTATACTTGATTTCCTAATACTGTTGGATAATAGTTGTTGTTTTAATGTATTAAAGTTTTCTCTTTACTTTTAATACTCAGCTCAACTTTTCAATTTCAAAGTTGCATAATTATAGAATGTAAATCTTTCATTTCTTCTTTATTGATCCCCAGGGAGAAAAAATGAGGAGCAAGGTAAAACACACACACACACACACACACACACACACACAAACACATACACAGAGAGAAAATATTCCACTTTTATTTCTTAATTTATCAATACACTCATGGATATATTATACCAATTCAAC
The DNA here is from genome assembly GCF_001458135.2 of Marmota marmota marmota. Classification (NCBI taxonomy): domain Eukaryota; kingdom Metazoa; phylum Chordata; class Mammalia; order Rodentia; family Sciuridae; genus Marmota; species Marmota marmota. The sequence continues at coordinate 104,079 of NW_026006612.1, forward strand.
ATGGGGTATCTAAAGATCTCTCTTAGGCTACTTGTCTCAAAGTTCCTGCAGTGGCTTGCACCATGAAGTAGAAAAAAAAAATCTGTCTTTACTTCTTCCCAGGTCTTGGAAGGATCCATTTTGCTTTCAATGTCAAAGAAAGCATCATAAATTCCTGAGAATGACTTCCCTGCATACTTGTTGTGGCTGCTAGGAGCATAGATGGGATCCTTGTTAAGAAAATACTTTGGTGTTAGCTTCTCAAATGACATATAAGAAGGAAAAAGGAGCACCATACAATCTTGGATCTTATATTCCTAAATTTATACTTTGATTAATACCTTTGTCAAGCAAACTTACAAGTTCAATAGTCTCCAAAGACTAGTCTATGAAATATGTATTGATGACTTTTACTTTACCCACATAGCTCAATGTGGTTCAGAGCTAATACCAGTAGCAACAATGATAACAACAGCTGATGACCTGGTATAGACTGTGCTTGGTAGCCTACAAGAATTTACTTACAATTTTTATAATTCTTTTTATTTATTTATTTATTTTTATTTTTATTTTTTTATGTGTCAGGACCTCGTTTAATTGCTCAGAGTTTCACTAAGTTGCTGAGGTTGGCCTTGAACTTGTTATTCTCCTGCATCAGCCTCCTAAATTAGAGGGATTATAGTTGTGAACAAACATGCCTTGCCAATTTTTTAATTTTTAAAAGTGAATTCTACAAAGTTGACGTTAATATTTTACAGAGGAGGAAACTGACTATAATTAAGCTATTTGTCTCAATGTGTATGGGAAATAAGTATTAACTTTTACTAAATCACACTGCTCCTGGAATTATAACACTGCTGTAGTCATTAAAGTTTCATTTATAACCGGCCAACCAATGTTTTACTCTTCTTTAAAAAGTTATATTCTATGTTAAAATGCTTAGGTTAATGCATGAAGATCCAATAAAAATCATTTTGTGATATTTACAAGGCCTAAGAAGAAGACTGTTTCATTGAAGGGGCTAATCTAGATCATGTGCTAGCCCTGAAAGTGGATAAGTTGCAAAGTAACAAGGTAAAGAAACAAAGAGGCAAAACCATGCTATCAATACCAAAATAGTTACCTTGTTTGGATGATGCCTTTTCTCCCAACCCCTGACCCTTTGATAGTCCCTACAGGGAAAGGTGGCACCACTTCTGGCTGTTCCACAACATAACCCATTCTGCAGTACTCACAATAAGGGCAACCTGGGGGTCAGTGTGTACCTTCTCAGAAACAAACACATTTGCCAAAATGTAAGGAAAGGGGAAATATTTAATACCAAATTTAAAGAGTAAATATATAATTATTACACATGCATGTTTATGAAATTTATTTTTGTCATATGTATATAAAAAAACAAAAATAGAATAAGGGTTAAAATCATATGTAACAAAATGTATATTTGATTTTATATTTGACTGTAATTGGGGAGATTTTTGTTTTCTGGCGATGTCTTCCTGAAGCTTTAACATTTCCTAAGATATACATATTTTTTTATAATTAGAACACAATGCTAAAAAGAAATATTTTAAGGATCATATTACACATATTATATTATTTGAAAATCTAATATAGCATAATTTTATTATTTATGACATATATTTTAAAATATACTATTATCTTGCAAGAAATCAATTTTGATATTTTTCCCACAATGTACAACATTTAAAAAATTATATTAGAATGAAAAGTCATATATTTTTTTTCTTACATTCAGAATGACTTATCTGGTAACCATAAAAGATCAATGAATACTTTTTCAGAAACATCAGTTGATCATTCATAATTCTCAATAATATTATGAGTAAGAGGAAATTAATATAGGTATGGGTAGATGAAACTGCATTTATTAGCCAGCAAAAAAATCTAAAATTTCCATAATATGCAAATTAAGAACAACAGCAAGGTAATTATCATAGTTTTGATATCTTGCAAAATTCTGTTTTGCTGAGGCTTATGAACTTATTAAAAGAGTGACATGTGCCAATGGAAACGTGATAGTAATTTTTATGTAAGTGGAAATAGTAAGTGATATATCTAAGAGTATAAATGCAGGGAAGACTTTTTTCACTTTAGGAATCTTAATTATCTACTCATGGAAGTTATATCAATATTTAAATGAAATAATCTAAAAATATTTTAAGGTGACAGAAAAATTTTTCAAGTGACAACTCATGATATTTTCTTGTTATTAAAGATAAAATCTCATGAGCATAAGAGATGGTATCTTTTTGTTCTTTCTTTCTTTTTTAAAGAGAGAGAGTGAGAGAGAGAGAATTTTTTAAATATTTATTTATTTATTTTAGTTTTCAGCGGACACAACATCTTTGTTTGTATGTGGTGCTGAGGATCGAACCCAGGCCACATGCATGCCAGGCGAGCATGCTACCACTTGAGCCACATCCCCAGCCCTCTTTTTGTTCTTTCAATGGTAGTGGAAAGCCTACTGTGCATCCAACACTGTCACAGAGCTTGCATTCCAGAGGCTGGTAGTATGGTTGTTGTTGTTATAAAAAATGATTCAATATAATCAAAATTAATCTAACAGACCTGAATAATTAAACAATAATTTTTGAATTCAATATATTACTTGTGTCATAATTTAACTAACAAAGGAGAAATAATCATTATGAACAGGAATAATTGTTTTATTTATTGGCTTAAGTTGCTTTTTATTTTTTAATGTTGTTTTTAATAGTAACAGTGTCTCATAATCACTTACTGTTCTGAATGCTAACATATTATTTTTAATTTTCAGTCCAATCCTTCAGGTTGAACAGGGTAATAACTTTATTTTTTAAAATATTATTTTTGGGCTGGGGTTTGTGGCTCAAGTGCTAATGTGCTTGCCTGGCATGCGCGGGGCACTAGGTTAGATCCTCAGCACCACGTAAAAACAAAACATAAAGATGTTGTGTCCACTGAGAAACTAAAAAAAAAAATATTAAAAAATTCTCTCTCTCTCTCTCTCTCTCTCTCTCTCTCTCTCTCGCTCTCTCTCTCTCTCTTAAAAAATATAATTTTCTAATTGACTTTAATTAATTAATTAATTTTTGGTACTGGGGATTGATCCCAGAGGTGCTTAATCGCTCAGCCACATCCCCACACATTTTTTTCAACTTTTAATTTTACTTTATTTGAAATTTTACACATTTTAATTTTACTTTATTTGAAATTTGAGACAGGATCTCACTCAGTTGTTTAGAGCCTCACTAATTTACCTCATCTTCCATAGTTTTTGGGAATACAGGTGTGCACTTGTGCACCCAGCAATAGCTCCACTTTATGAATTGCATACAGAAGACACAATAGTTTATCAAGTTGCCCACATTTGCAACTGGAAAGCTGTAGAGTGAAATAGGCAGTCAGTGTTGTTCTATTGGCTGCACTATGTAGACAAAAGGAAAATAGATATAACTAAGACCCCATAATTTGGAGTTGAGCTATTTTTCAACAATTACTTATTCAGCATAATGAATTCAGTTGTTGTGATAGTATAAATAAGGCATATACTTAACCTGTTAGCAGCTCACAAAAGCAAAGAAGATAAGAATGAATGATAATTTCAATATGAAGTTACAGGTTGCTGAATCAAATTTAGAAAGCATTGGTGTAAATACAAGAGGCTATGTGGATGTACACAAATAAGTGCACACACACACACACACACACACACACACACACTTCTTTTTAATACTTCTTCCCTCTTTCTGTTCTTTCCTCTTATACACCTATGTTTATTTCTCTTTTCTCCCTCCCTTTCTGTCTCCTTCTCCATCTTCATCTGCATCTCTATCTCCCTATGTCTACTTTTCTGTCTGAATTTCTCATTTTGTAGCTTCCAATAAATGCTTTCACAAGTTCTTTTGTACAGTACCTGAGTTTAACTTGAAACAACACTGGGCTTCAAATACTCGGTTTATGACAGTTAAGAAAACTTTTCACTCTTGGAGCATTCCATTCTCTCCAGGGAGGACAAGAGGATTATAGATTTTAATGTTGATTATTATGCAACCCTGAAGGTAGTAAAGACTCAAGAACCCATATTCTCTGATGAACAAAAATACTGATGTAAGAAAAGCAGGATGAGAACTGTCCCTTTATATTTGAAAGTTTTAATTGAGAAACACAACATGCAGTTTAATTTTCTATTTGATGTTTACTGTTATTTTGTGAAACACACATGTGTTTCAGGATGCCTAAATATCATAGAAAGACACAAACTATATCTTAAGTATCATTTAGACAGAATAAGGCACATACAGAAGTTTAAGCTGAGTGCTCTCAGAAAACCTAATATAAATCACATCAGGCATTCTGTTAGAGGAAGGAGTAAACACAATTTTGTTTTGTAGAAAAAATCTACCTCATAAAAATAGAAAAAGCAATCATGAAATTTATCTGGAAAAATAAGAGACCCAGAATAGCTAAAGCAATCATTGGCAGGAAGAGTGAAGCAGGTAGCATCACTGCACCAGACCTAAAATTATACTACAGAGCAATAGTAACAAAAACAGCATGGTATTGGCATCAAAACTAGTAGACCAACAGTACAGAATAGAGGACACAGAGACTAACCCACAAAATTACAATTTTCTTATATTAGACAAAGGTGCCAAAAACATGCATTGGAGAAAAGATATCCTTTTCCACAAATGATGCTGGGAAAACTGGAAATCCATGTACAGGAAAATGAAATTAAATCCCTATCTCTTACCATGCACAAAACTCAACTCAAAATGTATCAAGGACCTAGGAATTAAACCAGAGAATCTGCATCAAATAGAAGAAAAAATAGGCCCTAATCTTCATCGTGTGGGATTAGGCCTCAAATTCCTTAATAAGACTCCTGTTGGGCAATAATTTAAACCAAGAATCAATAAATCAGATGGACTAAAACTAAAAAGTTTCTTTTCAGCAAGAGAAACAGTCTGTGAGGTGAAGAGAAAGCCTACATCCTGGGAGCAAATCTTTAACCCTCACACATCAGATAGAGCACTTATCTCTAGGGTATATAAAGAACTCAACAAGCTAAGCACCAAAAAAACACAAATAACCCAATCAATAAATGGGACAATGAACTGAACAGACCCTTCTCAGAAGAGGATATACAATCAATCAACAAATATATGAAAAAATGTTAATCATCTCTGCAATTAGAGGAATGCAAATCAAAGCTACTCTAAGATATCATCTCCCTGAAGTCAGAATGGCAGCTATTATGCATAAAAAACAACAATAAGTGTTGGCAAGAATTTGTTGAAAAAGTACACTCATATATTACTGGTGGAACTGTAAATTGGTGCAGCCAATGTGGAAAGCAGTATGAAGATTCCTTGGAAAACTGGGAATGGAACCACAATTTCACCCATCTATCCTACTTCTAAGTCTATACCTAATGGAAAACAGCATACTACAGGAACACAGCCACATCAATGTTTAAAGCAGCACAATTCACAATATCTAAACTGTGGAACCAACCTAGATGTCCTTCAGTGTTGCTTTGGGTCACTCGTCTACCTCAGTCACAGTGGGTGTGGGGGATCTAGAGGCAACACATAGACACCGAGAGCTGGTGAGATCTGGCAGGTGGCAACTTCAGTTGGCCTCCAGCAGGCTCATTTAATGCAGAAGTGATTACAATTGATATAGGGCATATCCTCCAATCATACATAAGCAAGCAGATTGTATAACATTTAGAAAACAATCATCTTATTGTTAGTCTATAAACAAGTCAGGATGGCGCCTGGCATTTTGCCAGAGGGAGTGGTTTGTGAAGTAACGCCAGTGAGCCATTAAGTGTGGTGATTCCTTATTGGTTGACTGCTGTATCGAGTTTATGTTAATTAAGATAAGCTGTGTGGAATATATAAATACCTCTGTTGTCCTACAATAAACAGCTCCCACTCCTGCTGTATCAATCTACACAAGTTGCTCATCACCCCCCCCCCCCATTATTTTGCTGCAGCCGGACTGCGGCATCTTGTAATCAAAGTAACCACACTTTGAGGAAGCTCTAAATATTGCTATGCAGTGAAAGGCAGACTGGTAGGATCACGGTCCCTATGAAAAGGTGACCATATGAGTTGGGGGAATTATGCCCTGAGGCCCCTGTCTCTTGGTTCCCTGGCAATGCTGACCTCAATCGCTGAGGATGTGGTTTCTCAGGCTGCTTGCTAGAACATAGAGCCCCATCCTGCAGGTGTTCCTGTCAGGCCTGTATGAGTGTAGGTTTCTCAAGCACTCTGAGCTGCTTGTAGCTGATAGCTGCAAACCAAGAGTTACTCTTACATTTCAGTAGATGAATGGATAAAAAATACGTGGCACATATACACAATGGAATATTACTCAGCAATAAAAGAGAATAAAATCATGGCATTTGCAGGTAAATGGATGCAGTTGGAGAAGATAATGCTAAGTAAAGTTAGCTAATTCCAAAAAGACAAATGGTGAGTGTTTTCTCTGACATAAGGTGACTGACTCATAGTGGGGTAGGAAGGGAGAGCATGGGAGGAATAGAGGAACTCTAGATAGGGCAGAGGGGTGAGAGGGGAAGAGAGGGAGCAGGGGGTTAGCAATGATAGTGGAATGTGATGGACATCATTATCCAAAGTACATGTATAAAGACATGAATTGGTGTGAACACACTTTATATACAAAGAGAGATATGAAAAATTGTGCTCTATATGGGTAATAATAATTGTAATGCATTTCATTGCCATGTATTTAAAAAATAATATCAATTTGAAAAAGGTAGAAAATCTAAAGGTAGAATAAATGGTGTTTGGGATCTCCATAAAAAAAGGCATTTCTTGTTTTTTTTTTTCATGCATAAAATACTTAGAGAAAAATATAAAGGATAAAGAAACTTCCTCCATAGTAATGTCAATATAATATAATTATTACACTAATTGCTTTATTCCCCTTACATTATTTTTTGGTAAAACATAAAGTTTTTTAATTTCTTAATTTTTTTTTGGTTTAACTAATGTGCTATTATATTTGTATATATGGTATTTATAATAATCCATTTTAGTGTTTATAAAATGTCAAATTGGTAGTTATCTTTCCATAATTTTCCCCTATTGGGCATTTATGTTGTTTTAATTATTTGACATTATACTTTATAATTCATATCTTTCTCTATGTAGTTTCTTTTTATTCAAACTTGAGATTACATTCTTAAGAAAAAACATGAAATGAAAAGGCCAAGTCAAACATAAAAACTCAGTTCTGGCTGTTGAAACTTGCATAGTATATTCTTTAGCCTATTCAAAGAGGTTAAAATAATTCATAATGCTATGAGATTTTTTTTTTCTTTCTACAAACCATAACAATGGGCACAACTAAAACCTGCATCATTGCTAGTATGATACAAAAATCACTAGCTTTATTTGTATTGTTGAATTACTAGTGAATGGAAATATTTGACCATATGTTCATGTGATTTTTGGTTTGAACAATTTGTCTGATTATTAATGTGTCCTAAATAATTCTTTTGGATTTTCTTTTTTGTTTCAAAAATATGTTATATGTGTTACTCTCTTTCCATGTTTGCTGAAGAAGTTTTCAACTCTTTCTCTTTCAGTGTCAATTTTCATATTCCGAGTCATCTTAATGTTCCCAAATCTGCTTTCATTATCTTTTCTCCTTTACTTCTAAAGTGGGCATCCCTCAATCAGCTGGCAACATGAAGGCACTAGCATATCTGAGCAGCACAGTTCACTAAGCAATATCAGAGACAGGTCTTTTGGTGATAAGAAACCCTTATCAGAATGCTGGAGAGCAGAGACAAAAGACAGTAAAAACTTCCCAAAGATATTTTGGTAATCAAGATGTCAATTTGCTTTTTTTGTTAATGATATCCATTATATACATAAATGAATGTAGAGCACACTTGCTTTTATCTAAATCTTCAAGTCTCTTGCTGAACTTAGAAGCAATTTCTGTAAAATCCTTCACTTCAGAAAACAGAACATCTGAAATAGAAGTTGGAATCATCAGAATCTTTACAAATAGAATTTCTAATGTTGTTCTTCCATAGGTAAAGAAATGAGAATATAGATGTTCATCTTCTTTTGTGTCTTACAAGGTATGTGAGCAACCATGACATGGGAAGTACATGTGCACAACTAAACAGAATATTTGATTATGCAGAACAAAAATAAAGAATAAATGACCTAAGGGAGGTCATTGCATTTTAGAAATTACTAGAACAATATAAATAATGACATTGGATAGGGGACATGCAAAATACCGAATTTTATGCTGTATATTTTCATTTTAATATTGATACATTCTTGGCTTTATTTTATATTGTAGATTTCATCAGCATACTTTAAAAAAAAACAACTACAGCATAATATTCACAGTCAAAAGGAAGAACTATGTAACTGGCCAATTAAAACATCATCCCTTCTTGAAACTGGGACATGATGAGATGATATTTAAATGTTGGATGAAAAAAATTTTCTACCAACTCATATGTTTTATAGATGCTCTGATACAGTGGACAGTGCTCAATTTGTGTGTTTTCTACAAAAGAACCACAAATCTCCCATAGCTTATAATAAAATACATAGCACTGTATTTACTGTTGATAATAGTCAGAATGTTTGATTACTAATAAATAAAAGGAAGTACTTAAACACCTCAATATACTAATTTATTTGGGTCTACCATCACAGTAATTAAACTCACTATAGGTTTCTAACACATAAAATAAATGTATAGGTGGTATAGACAATATTATAAAACATTCTTTTGGAGTCATCTTACCTACTTGCCTTTAACAATAGGGGAGATGTGAAAATGTTTTAAGAAACCAAACTAAAGTCAAATGTTGCTTTTGATAAAAATAATTTAAGATTACAGATCTATTAGAGGCAATAAATAAAGCTGACAGTATTATATAGAGAAGTATGCAGAATTTTTAAACACTGACATTCTATGGATAAACAATTCTCTGATGAACAGTGTAAGAACAAGTGGAGAGTCCAAGCGATGAAGGGTTCAGAAGTAAACACAGAATCTCACTAAGGAGATGGAAGGATGGTCAGACCAGTATAAAGAAAATTAACAGCATAAGAAAAACCCATGAAGGAATTACTTTTCATCTATGCACAGTGGTGGACTTCTGTAATCTCAGCAACTGGAAGTCTGAGATAATGGGATTAGAATTTCATGGCCAGCCTGGATGACTTAGGGAGATCCTGTCTCAATTTTAAAAATTATATAAAATGAGGCTGGGGATGCAGTTCAGTGGTAAAGTCCCCTGTGTTTTATCCGTCAGCAAAAAAAGAAAAAAATAATAAAAATGTTGATTTATGGCTTTTGATAATTTCCCAAGGTGCTTGAATTTTTGTTATTGATCATTTGTTGTTTATCATTTATGAAAATGGAGGTAGATAATAAAAATAAAGAAAAGTTGAAACACTTTTCACCTGATAAATAGATACCAGATGGGACAATTACAGAACTCAGATAAGAAATTACTGTTTTTAGTTATGCAGTTTTATAAAGTACTTGAGATTTTATAAACAATATATGTATGTTACTTTGCGAAAAATGAAAATACAAGTTTATCATAGTAGCAGAAACAACAATAGGAATGGAAAATGACTTTTGTATATTCATTGTGTATTACGCCACTTTTTAAAGAGTTATCATTTATTTAAGATTTGGATCTATAAGAGATAAAAATAGATTATTTATGTAGATATTTATATGGATTAACTTTAAATGAAAATGAGTGTCAAAGACATTATGCTATGTGCAGATAGGTGAATTCCACTTTTAGGTATGTGTACAAAACACCAATTTAAATATATGGAAATATATGGAAGATGTCTAGAATAGAGGAAGGGAAACAGGGGGAGGGAGGAAGGCAGGGAAATAGGAAGTCTTGGGGGCTGAAATGGAACAAATTATATTCTATGCTCTATGACTACATCAAAATGTTAAAGAGACAATTACTACATGATTTAAATGACTTAATGGATGCATTACCACCAAATAAAAGAGAAAATGTACTTAATAGAACACAAGTAAGTTTGCAGTCAGGTGTACTGAGGCCAGGTGGCAGTGAACAAGGGTTCAGGACATAAGATACAGGAGCCACCCCATTTAGGACCAGCACTGCCAAGCCCTGTGACATCTTTTTTGTGCCTTCATATTCTTCACCTCCTCTAGTGCTTGAGCCCCTTTTTGAAATAAAAAATATTTGTTTGGTTAAAATAGATGTATAAATAATCTTGAAGAAATTGATGAAAAAGAATTACCCAAATCTTTAATATTTTGTGCTCTGTCTGAAGCAATTTTGAGTCTTTGGAAGAACACCTCAAAGTCATTACCAGATCCCAATTTATAACTCCATTTAGGGAAAAAATACAAAATTATTTTAGAGTAAAATTTTATCAAGTTCTGATTAAAGTATCCTATTATGATAGTCTTAGATATGCAGAAAAGAATGAGAGGAACATTAATTGGATCACAAAACATACAGTTTTATGGCTATTCTATGGGTTACTATTTTATGACTCCCTTTTTAAAAAGATTCCTGAAATTGGAAAGTATTTTCTTTCAGATTAGTTCATTTAACATCTATATTTTTGTATGTGATATAGTGAAAATAAGTAACTATTTTTTAGGTAACTCAGAAGTAAATTGTGCTCTTATTACTTTAAAGTATCCATATTGTTGACTTCAACAATTTTTTATACAATATAAGCATACCAGTGAATAAGCATAATTGTCAATGAAAATATTAAACATTATTTACTTACAACTTAGTAACACATTTTGTAGGAAAAAATAATCTGTTGATACACGGTATGTAGAACTACAGATAAATATTTAAGAAAAAGATGTTGAGGAAGATAAGGTTTGTTTTTTCCTGACTTTCCATGACAGATGTTAGTAAAGATTTATCAGAAATGATGTCAGATTGCTCTGAACTTCTACTGAAGCAGTGCTTCCTTCACTCCATAGAAGAGTCTTCCCTGGCCTGGGGAGGGGAGTCATACTTGTAATCCCATCAACTCAATAGGCTGAGACAAGAGGATCACAAGTGTGAGGCCAACTTCAGCAATTTAGGGAAAGATTTTTACAAAATACAAATAAAAAAGGACTGGGGATATAGCTCAGGGTTATCCATACTGAGTTCAATCCCCAGTACCACAAAAGAAGAAAAAACTTCATGGAACTACTGAACTACTCTAGCATTCTAAAAACAAAGTGGATCTTAAAAGAACAGGCCTACAAAAATCACAGAATTGTTTTCTTTATACTCCTATTCTAACCCCTTCTAAATTGCCTTCTTTCCTTTTTTTTTTTTTCCTCTTTTTCTTTCTTTTTTTTTTTCTTTTTCTTTTCTTTTCTTTTTTTTTTTTTTGGTACTGGGGATTATACCCAGGGGCAGTTTACCAATTAGCTACATCCCCACACCTTTTTTTAATAGGGTCTTACTAATTTATGAGTGCTCCTACAAATTGCCAATACTGTACTTGAAATCATCCTGTCTGAGCCTTGAGTCACTGGGATTATAGGTGTGAGCCACTTGCACCAGATAATTTTTATTTTATTTCTTAATAGAATTACAATAATGCAAATTTACTTATGGGGGTTTTCCAAATACCTTTGGAAATGGAAGTTTTCCAAATTTCTTTGGAAATGGACTAGTGATGTGGGAAGAAGATGATATCTAAGTGCATGAGTGTAAGGGAAAACATGAGTGAAGAAATGATCTTTCTCTAAGATTGATTTGAAGAAGCTGGGAGCAGTGATTGATGCCTGCAATTGCAGCTGCTAAGGAGGCAGAAGCAGGAGAACTGCAAGCTCAAAGTCAGCGGTAAACAACTTTGCAAGACTAAAAGGGCATGTGAGGTCTAGGGATGTAGCTCAGTGGTAGAATCTGGCCCACCATGGTAGAGGCCCTGGGTTTTGTTCCCAGAATTATAAAGATAAACAAATAAAGTAAAAAAAAGGAAAAGAAATGGCATTGCCATTGAACGTTTAACTTAGTTATTTTGTTTAAATATTGGACATTATTATTATTATTATTATTATTATTAACATTATTAAAAGAAAATCAAAGGAGACATAGAGACAAGATGCAGAGGCAGGAAAGGGAAAGAAAGAGTGGCTGTCTCTACAAGCAGCTGTGTTTATTTATATCAAAAGTTACATAGATCATCAGTACAATAACTACATTATGGTATAACATTCCTTTAATCCCAAGTGCTAGACAACTGAGATCAAATCCATTCTAATTAAAACACAGAGCCCTTTTCTACAAGGACAACAGCATAGAAACTAGATATTGTGCCTGTGTAGTTATCTTACCAGCTTCAAAGATAAACTGTTTTGCTTCAGATTGGCTTTAATTCTTTCCTGTCCTTTGTAGAGTGATGCAGTTATTGATGTATTTTTTTATTTTAATCTAAGAATATCTTTGATCCCACTCTACACTGGAAATTTCTCCAGGCCTCACATTTTAGATCACATTTCCCAAGGCCACCAGCAAAGGCAGTAATTTAGTTTGGCTCTGCCTGACCCATCTGAAGAATACATGGGGAAAAGGTCTAGAATTCCTAGCTCAGGGAACTTTGTGGGCAACTTAATTTATAATTTATATTATAGTTATATATTTTTTAAATATCTTTATTTTATTTGGTGTTAACGATTGAACCCAGTGCCTCACACATGTGAGGCATGTGCTCAACTACTAAGCTACAACCCCAGCCCCTATTTTTTTGACACACTTTAAATTGCTCAGGCTGGCCTTCAACTTGACATCCTCCTGCCTTCATCTTCTGAGTGGCTGAATTACTGGTGTACACCACTGTGATAGTTCCAATTTACTTATTATTACAAAAAGTAAAGAAAAATGGAAAAATGTGAAATAGTTTCTTTACTTACTGAATTTGAGAAATAGTGTTTTAAAAAAGAGTAAATCATATTCCCAAACTTGATTGTTTAATTTGGGTACCTCCCTTTTCTGGCATATTTCACCAATATTCTGTTGTGCTAATGTAAGGGTTTTAGAAGGAACAAGAATTCTTACCTGATCTTTTAGTCTTTCAATGTACATATATGTGTGTATACAATTCATGGTCTGGTAAATTTTTACAACATTGCTTTTTAGAAATGATTTTGGATTCTAAAAGTACAGCTGCACTCAGGGGACCCATGATTTGTAAATCTAAGGGCTTTCTAGCAATAAATGAAATTTTCTAACACCATCCTCTCTTCAGTAAAGTAAAAAAGTTGATATTTATTAAGAAAATCTGAGCAGGCATTGAGGCAAATGCCTGTAATCCCAGCCACTCATGATGCTGAAGCAGGAGAACCATAAGTTTGAAGCCAGCTTCTGCAATTTAGTGAGGACCTAAGAAATTTAGCTATATCCCATCTTAAAATTTAGAAATAAGAAAATACATAAATAAAAAATCCTGGGGATGTAGTTCAGTGGTAAGGCACACGTGGATTCAAAGAAAAAAAAGTATATATATATAGAGAGAGATTACTATATACTTTCCCAAAGTACTTATAAAGGTGCTGTAGGGTTGTTGAGGGTGTTGAGAATTAAATGATTTAATTTTGTTAGTTACTGTGCTTTTTTGTTTGTTTATTGTTGGTTTTGGTGTTTTACAAAATCCTGATAACTCATGTCTGGTTCTTGTGTAAATGCAGGTTAAAAAATGCAGGTAAAATCTAAATGTGTTTCTGCATTGCTTGGGAGAAAACAATGAATGGTTCACTTAAAGTTTTCAACGCTTTTAAAGTTAACTTTTCATTTTGTCTGGAGAAATAAAGACCACTTTTCCCTGAGAAAATCTACCTAAGATCCTTCCAAGATGGGTCTGAAAACTGATTACAGCTTGAGAGAAAAGTTTCAGGTTTGTTTCACTTTCCTTTGAACACTTCACTGGTATTACTGCCACCACAAGAATGGGAGAATAATATTGGATTTTTATGTGGCAATGTTCTTGTCCAACCTTTACCTGTATTATTATTATTACTATTTTTCCCCCTGCTAAATCTTACAACCAGAAACCCTGAAATCAAGATTGTTTAGAAGTCGTGGATGGTTGGATGGTAGGATGGTAAAAGCCAACAATGGACAATAATTTGGTTTGGCAACTTCATTTTTTCAAGTCCTATGCATATTTCCAAACAGAACAGGGTCCTAATTTGGCACTGCTTCTTAAAGAATTTTCTTCCACAGTTCTAACTATGAAGAGCAGTCCAGAAGCGATACTCTCCTGCAGGGAACTCTTCTGGGACTCCCACCAGAAGCTTACTGCCCATTGGCTCCACTGGGCCCTCAGAGCGATGACTGGGGAACCATCTCAGCTTTTTTGATGAAGTGCACCAAATCTCTGGTCCATCCGAAGGACACGATTTCTGCCCATGATCTGTGCACACCATCCTTCTTTCGCTACTTTGTGTGTTTGCAAATTCTGATGCCTTTCCCAAATTAGATGGAATATCTTTTTATGTATTTGAAAATTTTTTCATATCCTTTGCCCATTTTAATTAACTTTTTGCTTTGTATGAACTCTTTAAATGTTAAAGAATCTCAACCTGTAATACGCTGTATTGTTTTCTAGTTTTTGATTATATAAAGAAATTATTTTTATATATATAAAAATGGTAAATGTATTGATAATAAAAAGACTTTCTGAACTGTCATGGTGGAACACACCTGTAATCTCAGTGGCTGGTTTGGCTGAAGCTTGAGGATTTTGAGGTCAAAGCCAACACCAGGAACATCAATTCACTAAGCAACTCAGGGACTGTCTCTAAATAAAATATAAAGAAGGGCTGGGAATTTGACTCAGTGTTCAAGTGCCACTGAGTTCAGTCCTTGGACCACCCCTTCCCCAAAACAAACAAATAAACAAACAAATAAAAAAGAAATAAAGAAAAGAAACAAAAACGCTTTCTGGACCCTCCATTATCCTGAATATTCTGGCTGGTGCCTAACTTTATATCCTTCTTTATTTCACTCTTGTGTCAGGCTCACTCCAGACTCAATGGTTTTCATTAGGCATTAAAAGTTATACTTTCTCCCACTTAATTATCCCTGCCAAACACTCTAATCATGTTTTATCTCTAAGGTCAGATTTGTCTTTCTTACAGTCATCTGAGTACACTTTTTCATCACTAATGGCCACAGTGACTAGTATTTTCCTTCATAACATTCAACCTTATTGAAAGTAAGTGATTACTCTTATACCTATCTCTTCAATGCCTTGCTCTAGAAGTACAAGTTTGCTTTCATGACAACAGTAAGCTTTCCATAGAGTAGTAACTTGCTTTCTTTCTGGTATTTTCTTGAGGCTAGCACATATTGTTAATAAATAAGGAATGAAAGAATGCATCCATATTCATGAGTCACTGAATAAAATACATACTAACCAACAAAAAATCTTCAATTTCAGTGAAAGCAGCCCACACTGAACTATATAAATCTCCAATACGTATGGATATAGTCATGTAATTTCAGGGGGTGATACATTTTTTTGAATAAACACAGCATTTATGTATATATTTTTAAATTTATTTTTCACCCTGTGAATTGAACCCAAGTGCACTTAACCAAAGAGTTACATCCCCAGAATTTTAATTTTTTTTTTTCTTTTGAGACAGGGTCTTCTAAATTACATAGGGCATGGTTAAATTGCTGAGGCTGGCATGGAATGTGAGATCCTCCTGCTCAACTCCCATAGTATCTGAATTATAGTCACCAGTGGCTGTCATGCCTAAACATTAACATTTTTTTAAATTTTTTCAAATTGATATTTAAAAAATAATTGACAGTGGAATGCATCACAATTCTTGTTACACATATCCAGCACAAATTTTCATATCTCTGGTTGTATATAAATGTACATGTACTTTGGATAATGATATCCATCACATTTCAACATTCTTGCTGAAGCCTTGCCTTTTCCCTTCCCCTTCCCTTCCTCAGTTCTACCCTATCTAGAGTTCATCTATTCTTCCCTTGCCCTTCCTCCCTACCCCACTAATAATTAGCCTCCTTATATCAGAGAAAACTTCAGCATTTGATTTTTGTGGATTGGCTATCTTCACTTAACATTATTTTCATTATTTTCCACTTACCTGAAAATGCTATGAGTTTATTCTCTTTTATTGTGAGTAATAATCCATTGTGTATATACACCACATTTTTTATCCATTCATCTACTGAAGGGCATCTAGGTTGGTTTCACAGTTTAGCTATTGTGAATTGGGCTGCTATAAACATTGATGAGGCTGTGGCTCTGTAATATGCTGTTTTTAAGTCCTTTGAGTATACACCGAGGAGAGAAATGGCTGGGTCAAATGGTGGTTCCATTCCCAGTTTTCCAAGGAATCTCCATACTGCTTTCCACATTGGCTGCACCAATTTGCCCTCCCACCAGCAATGTATGAGTGTACCTTTTTCCCCACATCCTCGCCATCACTTATTGTTTGTCTTTGTAATATCTGCCATATTGACTGGAGTGAGATGAAATCTTAGAGTAGTTTTGATTTGCATTTCTATAATTGCTAAAGATGATGAACAATTTTTTTTCATATATTTGTTGATTAATTGTATATCCTCTTCTGAGAAGTGTCTGTTCAGTTCCTTGGCCCATTTGATGACTGGGTTATTTGGGGGTTTTTTGGTACTTAGTTTTTTGAGTTCTTTACATACCCTAGAGATTAGTAATCTATCTTTTTTTTGTTAAAGAAATATTTTATTTTCTTATTATTTTAAACATCCAATTAATCATTTTTTTTCTATTTGGCAAAATAAAACAAAATGAATTCAATGACCATCATTAATATGTAAATATTTTGATGCTACTTTTTATTTTTTTAATTGATTTTATTATTTTTATAAATACACGACAACAGTGGAATGCATTACTACACATATAGAGCCCAATTTTTGTATCTCTGTATATAAAGTATATTCACTTCAATTTATGCCATTATAATGTACATTTTTGCATTACAATTCTTAATATACATATATATCACAATTTTTTATATCTCTTTATATGAGTTATGTTGACACCCAATTCAAGTCATCATACATGTATTTTGTATAATTATGACCATCACATTCTACCATCCTTGCTCATCCCCTTACCCATCCCTTTCCCTCCCACCCTTCTTTCCTATCTAGAATTAATCTAATACTACCGTGTTCTCCTTCTCTACCCCACTATGAGTCACCCCCTTATATCAGAGAAAACATTTGGCATTTGGTTTTTTGGGGATTGGCTCACTTCTATTAGCATTATGTTTTCCAATGCCATCTATTTACCTTCAAATGCCATGATTTTTTTAATGCTGAATAATATTCCCTCGTGTATAAATGCCACATTTTTTATCCATTCATCCACTGAATGACATCTAGATTGGCTTCACAGTTTAAATATTGTGAATTGTGCTGCAATAAACATTGATGGGGTCCGTACATTCTATCATATCATAATGGAATGAAATTAGAAATCAACAACAAAATAAAGAATAAAAATTTCTGCATCACATGGAGACTGAACAATATGCTACTGAATGAACAATGAGTTACAGAACATATCAAGGAGGAGATTAAAAAATTCTTAGAGGTAAATGAGAACACAGACATAACATATCAAAATCTCTGGGACACTATGAAAGAGGGACTAAGAGGAAAATTCATTGCATGGAGTTCATTCCTTAAAAGAAGAAAAAGTCAACTAATAAAAGACCTCACACTACATCTCAAAGCCCAAGAAAAAGAAAAACAAATCAGCAGCAAAAGCAGTAAAAGCCAAGAAATAATTAAAATCAGAGCTTAAATCAATGAAATTGAAACAAAAGAAACAATTGAAAAAAATGACAAAAGAAAAAAAGTTGGTTCTTTGAAAAAAATAAATAAAATTGTCAGACCCTTAGCCATGCTAATGAAGAGAAAGAGAGAGAGAACTCAAATTACTATCATACGTGATGAAAAAGGCAATATAACAACAGACATTACAGAAATACAGAAGATAATTAGAAATTATTTTGAAACCTTATACTCCAATAAAATAGAAGATAGTGAAGGCATCGATATATTCCTTAAGTTACATGATCTGCCCAGATTTAGTCAGAAAGATATACACAATTTAAACAGACTAATATCAAATGAGGAAATAGAAGAAGCATCAAAAGACTACCAACCAAGAAACGTCCAGGACCAGACAGATATATAGCCAAGTTTTACAAGACCTTTAAAGAAGAACTAATGCCAATACTCTTCATTCTGTTATAGGAAATAGAAAAAGATGAAGTACGTCCATATTCATTCTATGAGGCCAATATCACCCTGATTTCAAAACCAAAGACATTTCAAAGAAAGAAAACTTTAGTACAATATCTCTAATGTACATAGAGGCAAAAATCCTCAATATAATTCTGGCAAATTGAATACAAAAACATCAAAAAGATTGTGCACTTTGATCAAGTGGGATTCATCCCAGGGATGCAAGGTTGG
This sequence comes from Marmota marmota marmota, assembly GCF_001458135.2. Taxonomy (NCBI): domain Eukaryota; kingdom Metazoa; phylum Chordata; class Mammalia; order Rodentia; family Sciuridae; genus Marmota; species Marmota marmota. Next base: position 122,620 of record NW_026006612.1, read on the forward strand.
TAAAACATACAGAAATCAATAAATGTAATGCATCATAACAATAGAATTAAAGATAACAATCATATGATCATCTCCATAGATGCAGGAAAAAGAATTTGATAAAATGCTTTTATGTTCAAAACTTTAAAAAAAAACTAGGGATAACAGGAACATATCTCAACATTGTAAAGGCTATCTATGCTAAGCCTCAGACCAACATCATTATAAATGGAGAAAAACTGAAGGCATTCCCTCTAAAATCTGGAACAAGTAGGGATGCACTCTCTCACCCCTTCTATTTAACATCGTTCTTGAAACACTGGCCAGAGCAATTAGACAGATGAAAGAAATTAAAGGAATAACTATATGTAAAGAAGAATGTAATGTAGCACTATTTGTTGATGATATGATTCTATACCTAGAACACACACACACACACACACACACACACACACACTCACACACAAATAAAACTCCACCAGGAAACTTCTAGAACTAGTAAATGAATTCAGCAATGTGACAGGATATAAAATCAACACCCATAAATCAAATGCATTTCTGTATATCACTGACAAATCCTCTGAGAAGGAAATGAGGGAAACTACCCCATTCACAATATCCTCAAGAAAAATAAGATACTCGGGAGTCAACTTAACAAAAGAGGTGAAGGATCTATACAATAAAAACTACAGAACCCTAAAGAGAGAAATCAAAGAAGACCTTAGAAGATGAAAAGAACTACCTTGCTCATGGATAGTCAGAATAAATATTATCAAAATGACCATATTACCAAAAGCACTATACAGGTTTAATGCAATTCTGATGAAAATCCCAATGGAATTCCTCTTGGAAATAGAAAAAGCAATCATGAAATTCATCTGGAAAAATAAGAGACCCAGAATGGCTAAAACATTTCTAAGCAGGAAGAGTGCAGCAGGTGGTATTGCTATACCAGAACTTAAACTATACTGAAGAGCAATAGGAACAAAATCAGCATTGTACTGGCATCAAAACAGGCTGGTAGGCCAATGGTACAGAATACAGGACACAGAGAGTAATCCATAAAATTACAACTATCATATTTTAGACAAAGGTACCAAAAACATGCACTGGAGAAAATATAGCATCTTCAACAAATGATGCTGGGAAAATTAGAAATCCATATGCAACAAAATGAAATTGAATCCCTATCTCTCACCATGCACAAGAGTTAACTCAAAATGGATCAAAGATCTAGGAATTAACCAGAGACTCTGTATCGAATAGAAGAAAAAGTATCCCTGAATCTTCATCATGTGGGATTAGGCCCCAACTTCCTTAAGAACTCCTATAGCACAAGAATTAAAACCAAGAATCAATAAATGAGATGGATTCACACTATGTTTTTTCTCAGCAAAAGAAATAATCTGTGAGGTGAACCGGGAGCCTACATCCTGGGAGAAAATTTTTCCCCCCTCACACATCAGATAGAGCACTAAACTCTAGGGTATATAAAGAACTTAAGAAGCAAAGCACCAAAAAAAAAAAAAAAACAATACATGGGCCAAGGACTTGAACAGACACTTCTCAGAAGAGGATATACAATCAATCAACAAATATATGAAAAAATTTCATCATCTCTAGCAATCAGAGAAATACAAATCAAAACTACTCTATAATATCACCTCACTCCAGTCAGAATGCCAGCTATTATGAAGAGAAACAAAAATAAGTGTTGTTGAGGATGTGAGGGAAAAGATACACTCTTACATTGCTGGTGGGACTGCAAATTGGTGCAGCCAATGTGGAAAGCAGTATGGAGATTCCTTGGAAATCTGGAAAAGGAACCACCATTTGACCCAGCCATTCCTCTCCTTGGTGTATACTCAAAGGACTTAAAAACAGCATACTAGAGGGACACAGCCACATTAATGTTTATAGCAGCCCAATTCAGAATAGCTAAACTGTGGAGCCAACCTAGATGTCCTTCAGTGGATGAATGGATTAAAAAATGTTGCATATATACACAATGGAATATTACTCAGCACTTAAAAAAAAGATCATGGCATTTGCAGGTAAATGGATGGCGTTAGAAAAGATTATGGTAAGTGAATTTAGCAAATCCCCCCAAAACAAATGCTGAATGTTTTCTCTAATATAAGTGGGGTGACTCAAAGTGGGGTACAGAGGGAGAGCACGGGAGGAAGATTATTCCTAGATGGGAAAGAGGGGTGGGAAGAAAAGGGAGGGAGAAGGGGAATAGCAAGGATAGTGGAAGGTGATGGTCATCACTATACTATATGAAATACATGTATGAAGATTTGAATTCCGTGTAAACATACCTTATATACAAAAAGAGATATGATAAATCGAGGTATATATGTGTACTAAGAATTGTAATGCCAAAAAAGAGAGAGTACATGTATAGTGGCATAATTTGGCATGAACCTACTTCATATACAGTGTTATGAAAAATTATGCTGTAAATCGTAATAATGAGTGTAATGCATTCCACTACTGTCATGTATGTAAAAAATAGATTTTAAAAAAATAAAATATATCCAATTCATGTTGAAAGTATTCAAAAACTCCTGATACTTTTTCTTAAATTTCTTTATCTGACATAGGTAGCTCCTTTCCAAGCTCAGTAAATAGAGAGCCTTGAAAGAAAAGGTATTGCAGCCTTCAACCTGTGACCTCTAGTTGCAAAATATATAATAAAAAATGCCCTTGTGGGGGCAGTTTTTTTATTTTCTCTTTTGATTTTTTTACTGGTCTCTGAATTCAGGGTCTTAAATTCTTCTATGAAAGAATTTTTTACCACTGAGATACATTTCCAGCCTTTTTCATTATATATTGAGTCAGGGTCCCCCTACATTGCCCATGCTGATCTGAAACTTGCAACCCTCCTCCATCAGCCTCCCAAGTAGCATGAATCACCACTGCAGTTCATTCACTGGTCTTTATTTTCTCACAGAACTGGGAGTGTTTATTTTCATTCACTATAATTATATTCCCAGTTCTTAGAATATTGTCTGCAGTTAACACACACACACACACACACACACACACACACCACAAATATTCCTCAGTAAACATTTTGGAGGTAGGAATAAAAAATCTAAACCAGAAAAATAGGCAGGTGTAGTGGCACATGCTTGTACTCCTAGTTATTTAGGATGCTGAGGCAGAAGAATTACAAATTCAAGGTCAATTTGACAAATTTAGCATGGCCCTAAACAATTTAACAACCCACTGTCTCAAAATAATAAATATATAAATAAGGGTGGGGAATGTAGCTCATTGTTAAAGAACTCCTGCATTCAACTCTCAGTACCATAAATTAAAATATAATAAGAAAGGAAAAATAGAAGAAAGAAAGAAAAGAAAGATGTAAAAATAAATCAGAGATTTCAAAATTTAAACAACAGTAGAAGAAAAAAACAAATTATTAAAATTGTGAAGTTGTTGCTGTAGAGCAAGGCTTATTTAATGAAATAATTATTTCAGTTAAAATGTCTCTTTGCAAAACCGAAGTCATGTGAACTTTCTTGCATCTGCCTCCAAACCTCATCAATTTTTTTTACTCTACTTCATAAACCTAATCAGTATGATTTTATAAGTCCTTCCCACCATTTTCAGAAGAGGTAACCAACAGGGGCTATGGTCTTAGGTGAATCCCAAGTATTTAAGGAGGGCAATTGTCTGCAGAATGCCTTTACCTCTTAGGTACCTCTAAGGAGCAAACTGAATTCTCAGCTGCTGAGCTTTGGACACCTGAGAGTTACTGCTCATGGTAATGCTGGCAAATTTTCCAAAACTTACACCCCAGGGGTTTCCCATAGCTAACTCTGGTGACTTGGGAATTTAGAGTAAATACTTTCAAGCTGTATTCTCTCCTAAAAATTCTTTAAATTTACTTTTCAACCTACTTGTGTTTTTGTCCAAGTAGAAACCTACTTATTTTTTCTTGGTTAATATATATATATATATATATATATATATATATATATATATATATATATATATA
>NW_026006612.1:127075-144949 GCF_001458135.2 Marmota marmota marmota
ATATATATATATATATATATATATATATATATATATATATATATATATTTACAGCAATTTTAATAAGTGATATGAGTAATTTTCATTCTCTTCCCTTGTGCTTTATTAGATTTTGCAGGTTTTAAATGAAATATTTCTGCAGTTTTATCAATTTTGTAACCCATAAATTACTTATAATATTCACTGTATTGAATGTATACAATAGTCTTTATGCACATAAATTTAAATTTTTGGGGGGGAGTGTGGGTACCAGGGAGTGAACTCAAAGGCACTCAACCACTAAGCCACATTTCCAGGCTTATTTTGTATTTTATTGAGGGTCTGACTGAGTTCCTTATTACCTCACTTTTGCAGAGGCAAACTTTGATCTCAAGACCTTCTGCCTTAGCCCCCAGAGTATCTGGGATTATAGATGTGTTCCACCACCCTTGGTTCAAGTTTTAATGTATAGTTTTGATAGTAAAACCCTTGATGTAAAAGTCCTACATGTTGTCTTTTTACAATCTTCATTTCCCAAAATAGTTGAAATGATTTCCATTACATGCTACCAAACTGCAGAAATTTCCAAGTGGAAAAATTGATCACTACAGAAAAATACTAGAAATTAACATGAATTTATCATACTTCATCAACTGCATCTCTAAACTAAAGTGAAGTTTCTCAACTCTAGTATAGAGAGGAATGCACCATTGTTACCATTGTTAATTTATGCTCTCCGACTCGCACTAATTTTTCTTTCTTTCTTTTTGTTGTACTCAGGGCTAATCTACCACTGTATTACAACCCATTTTGAAATGGTCCCACTAAGGTGCCAAGGCTGGCCATAAACTTAGTTTCCTTGTGACTCAGTCTCCCCAGTAGCTGGGATAGTAGGCATGCACCATTACACTGGGATCTCCAGTTGATTATGTTTTAAATAACAATAGATTAATTATTGCTGATTATTACTTCAGCATTCATACATATGAAGGCACTCTGATGGTCAGAACTGATTTTGGGGAAAATTATTTTCTGTAATGAAAAGTAATAGAAAAAATATCTTTTTTATTTTCTCTTCAGTCCTGGGGCTAAATCTTAAGACCTTACATATGTTGGGCAAGTAAGTGCTCTACCACTGATTACATCCCCAGTAATTCATTTCTTTATTGGTACTGGGTATTGGACAGAGTGTTGCTCTAAACTGAGTTGCATAATCAACCCTTTCTTAGTTTTTATTCTGAGACATGATCTCAATAAGTTGTTGCAGTTGGCCTCATATCTTTAATCAATTTGCCTCAGCTTCTCAAGTTGTTGGATGAGAGGTGTACATCAATACACCCAGCTTACATTTTATTTTTTGAAAGAAATTGTTTAATTAATGTTACAGGCATAAATTCAACTATTTGAAGTTTCAGGACTTGGAAGTTGAACCCAACAGTGATTAAATCAAGCCATCTTCAAATGAATTAAACTCAATGTTAATTGTCTTTACAGAAGCACAACCATGATTAGAGAGGCATAGAGCATAGACATTTGGCATAAAGACTGTCTCTATGTTTGTTACAGTTATGGAGTCACAGAGACAAAGCAAGAGATAGAAATATTTTAGATGAGCACTCAGAGTGATCAGCTAATGTAGGTAAGTCTGGAATCATCCTAAACATTCTTCTTTGTCCAAATATTGAACTTTTCCAAATGATTGAGAAAGATCCTTTTTAAAAATAAAGATCATGCTCATCTCGTTTTGTTCATTTGTGTCAGAACAAATTTGTCAGAACAAACCCAGCCTCTCTATCTTTTCTATATTTAGATTGTATTGCTAGAAGTTAATAGAAAATTTTGGCACAACTCAACTGAATAAGCAGGGCTGTCCAAAACTCTTTTATATTTTTTATCCCCTCATCAAGACAGAAGGATAAGTCTCTCTTATTTTCCCCTTTCCTCTTACCCACTTCCCCTATATTTTCAATTTCAGAAATATGGTTTCAAAGGCCTTGCAAGACTTCCAGTGTGCATTTACATGCTCCATTTGCATGAATTACTTCTTACAACCTGTAACCTGTAACCATAGACTGTGGGCATACTTTTTGCCAACCCTGCCTCTGCCTTTGCTGGGAGGAAGCCCAAACACCAATGTGCTGCCCTGAGTGTAGAGAAACAGCAGAGAAGATAGACTTCAGGACCAACATTGTCCTCAAGAAGCTGGCTTTCCTTGCCAGATAGGCCAGACCTCACTCTGAGAGCAACTTTGGGAAGCAGCTTTGCAGGACACATGTAGACAAAAATGGGCTCTTCTGTGAGGTTGACAAGAGCTTGCTCTGTACACCCTGCTCTGAATCACCCGAACATGCATTTCACGGCTATAGCCCAGTGTCATGTGTGGCTGAGGAGTACAGGGTGAGTGATGGTCATGAAGAAACTTGGAAGCTGAAACATCCAAATATGAGAGAAAGATGAGGACATATGATAGTGGGGCAGATGATCATGCAGATAGAGGTATTGTTGTTTCAGTATAAATTTCCCATTTTGACACTATGATCATAACTAAGTTGAATGCTCATGAAATAAAGTTCCCTAGAAACATTGTCCATATAACATGACATGGTGGCCATGCCAATAATCCTAGTTATTCACTATATAGAGACAGGAGAATCCCACACCACTCTGGGCAACTTAGCAAGACATTAACCTTTTTCTGTTTGTGTGTTTAAGGGGCTTGGGATACTGCTCCTGGTAAATATTTGTCTACCATATATTCAACCTTGGGTTCAATTTCCAGTACTGAATATAAAAATAAACATATTGTCAAAATATGCAGAATTGGGTCAGCAGTAGTTCAGATGGGGAGCATTAGGAACATGGGCTACTTATATTGCAAGTTGAACCCTTTCATAGTGAGGTTATGTAACAACTACCTTCTCAGGAAATTAACTGAATTATCTAGGATTCCTTCAAGATATTATTATTATTATTATTATTATTATTATTATTATTATTTGCTTCTGATGATATCCCAAATAGCAAAATTAATTTAGACTAATTTGTAAAAATCTTTCTTCTAACTCAAATTGCTCTTCTCCAAAACACTGTTTTTTTTTTTTTTTCAATACACAAATGATGAAACCTAGAAGCCTGTCTTCCCTAACACTAAAGACTATGATTTTATTGCAGAAAAACATTTTAAATGAAATGGATCCATTATGGAAAATGAGTCAAGAGATGCAAGATAATCTAAATGAGAAGAAATGCAAAACTCATTTCTTCATGGTAAATATAAAAATATTTTCTTTTTTTAAATGCAGACTAATATGATGCTATCAGCTCATTTGAGTTATCATTGGAGGATACCATTTTCCTCTCAGAAGAAACAGGGATTCTGGTAATATTACAAATTGGCAGGTGAACACAAGCTAATGTGAAGAATACTACTAATATGTGAGGTGAGTGAGTCATGACTGGTATTCCTTGTCCAACTTTGGAGGTTTGGATAAATCTGCCCAGACACCAAGTATAAGAGAGTACTGAACTACTTAGTTTGAAAGAGAGGAGAAATATAGATTTTTAACTATGGCAAAGATGAGGTTTTTTTTAATGTAAAATACAGTGTTATATAATTACTTAAAAATCATCAGAAGAATCAAAGGAATAAAAGAAAAGAAAGAAGATTCATATAAAAGAGGTAAAATAATTCAGATAAAATAATGCATTAAGAACCCCAAAGAGACATAATAAGGAAGTAGCCTGAGATTCTTCAGAGGTCTTGATTTAAACAGGAAAGAGGAAAGAAAAATGAGAAAGAAATTATCACAAAATTCCATTGAGGTAAAACGTAAAATGCTGCACTTGAATTGGCAACCACAACTGCTATCTCAACTCTCAAATAGAATAATCAGCAAACTGAGAAGAAAAGTGGTTCAGGCTCAGCAGATTTAGAGGCTCAGTACTGAATGGAGCTTCATACTTCAGACACTGCCCACCTGTGATGGATGATTAATTGGTGTATGTGTATATTTTCAAGAACTTAATACTCTATACAAATTCTTCTAAAATTTGTCTTTTTGACTATCTAAGTGTGTCATGGAGCATAGACACAGATATTTGTGTTAAAACTTTTCAAATTTTACTTTAAAATATTTTATATTTAAAGAAAAGTTAAAAATGTGATATACTGATTTAATATGTATTTGTATTTCTATGGCCACTTTTATTTTCCTCTAAAATATTCATACATTTTCATGAGACAGTTTCCAAGCATTGGAAGCTTACATTGGTAAGTTATCATGAACTAAAGTCAGACATATTCAATTTTTTTTTTTTAAATTACACCAGCTTGTACATGAATGTCCTATTTTCTATTCTAGGATCCAACCTAGAATGGAATATTGAATTTAGTCTGATGTCTCTTTTGGTTTCACTTGAAAGAGCTTCTTTTCTTACTTTTTATGACTTTCACAATTTTGAGAAATACTTGTCAGGCTTTTTGTGAAAGGACCCTCAATTTTGGTTTGTAGATGTTTTTCTCATAAATTGACTAGTGTTATAGGTTCACAGAAGAAGAACACAGAGGCAAAATTCTCTCCTCATTATATTATAAGTATAAGGTATCCACATATTCTGTGTATCAAATTAAGTTCATTGGTTATAAAAAAAATGCATCATTCTGACAGAGGATATGGATAATGATTGAGGCTATACAGTTGTGTATATAGAGAAGGAGCAGAGAATATGTGGAAATTTTTAAATTTCCTCTCGGTTTTCCTGTTAACAGAAAATTTAAAAAAAAAGTAGTAACTGAGTCAGGACCTAATGCTTACAAATGCTTACACATTTGGTACTTAGCTTCTTCCTTGATACTTAGAAAATTAGGTAGCATGCTGTAAAGAATAGGGCAATCATCATCAGTATCTTCATCTTTGTTATAATAACTGAGCTCCCTCACTCACTTACCTGGTACTCCTCAGCAGCCCCATCTACTGAAGGAAGTTCCTGAGCCTGTGCTCCTGAGAGCTGGAGCAGAGCAAATACAGCAGGGGGTTTTCCTCTTCCCAGAAGATCTTCTTTGTCTCTTTGTGGATCACGCACATCTTCTTCAGAGCTCAGGAATTTCCTGAGACTGGCCTTTCTGGAAGTAGACATCAAATTCTTCAGAAGAATATTGTTTTGATATATATCTATTGTGATGTCTCTCTGCACACTCGACAATAGGCAGGAGTTTGGGATTGTTCCCAGGAAAGGCAGAGAAAGGGCCAACAAAAGCTGTGCCCATTGCCTATGGTGGCTGGGTCCATAAATTAGTTCAGGCAGATGGAGCAGGTGCATTCTTTCTTGAAGGCTTGTGAGATTTCTAAGTCCATTTTCTGAGGGAAGAATATCAATAGATTTTATTCATCTATCTTTGAAGAGAAAAATTCCTAAATAAAATTTTTCTCAAGTTCTTACTGCATAGCACATTTCTGCCTATGGCAAAATAGACTTCCTTTTATATATGACCAAATACAAGAAATTAATAAATAAACAGATAACACAAATAAATTATGCATTTAAGAGAATATCACTCTCTACCAAGTCTAAACTATTACAAAGCAGCACTTCACACTGTGAAAATATGTAATTATTTTAATCTGTTCCAGAAAACAAGGCATCATATATAAGTCCATTTAGCTAAAGATTTGGGTTCTCATTTCTACAGTGGTTGAATTTCTAGAAATATGAGAGAAGGAATATTCCTAAATATATTTTTAGGTTTACAAGTGCAAAATTACAAGTTATCTGGAAACTAATTTCTGAGTCCTTATAAAATACAGAGGACCAACCAGGGGATACACAACTAACAAAATTAAATTAATTATCACTTTAATTCCAAACTATATCCAAGCAAAGAAAGAAGAAGAATGATTTTTTTACTAAGTAGAGAAACAGCATCATTTCATAGAGATAACCTAATTTGATGATCATTTAAAATATGAAATTTGACTTGATTTGGCTTGGGAAAGTAGCTACAGTTCCACTATAAATAGTGTACTTACCTAACCAGTGGGTCCATGGTTTCACCAGTGCTTGTTGCAGAAGGGAAAATATGAAGTCAGCTGGAGGATCATGTGCTCAAATTGTAGAGGATGTAGATTAAAATGTCTCTTTGACAGGTGAGTTCCAAAATGTGCTCTAGAGAAGAATGAGCTTGTCTCCAGGAGTGCCCTTTTACTGAGTGCCTGAAGACCACATCCAGTTTTTCCTAGATTGCATTTCAAGATCCTTCCAATCAATGCTAGTGTAGGCTATTGGGTTAGTGTGGGTGATTGGATCAGTGTAGGTGGTTAAGTATGAGGTTGATTAGTTTTCAGATACAGAATATTGATGTATCACCTTATCTAATCTTCATAAATAAAGCCCTACAGGCTCACCAACAGTCACCGATTAAAAAAAAAAAAGTGAATCCTCAGTTTCAAATTGTATCTAATTTTTTAGTTGTGTTCTTTTAATTTGGGGGAGGGGGCTTTTAAAAACATAGAAAGAGGATGTCATCAATATATGATTTTTAGTAAATATATTTGATCATTTATAAATATTTTGCCTAAGATTGATTTTAGTTTTATTCTGTCACTATGACAGGGATTTAGTTTAGAAATTTTATTTTACTCACAAGATGTGGGGGTGCATTCCTATATTCCTAGCTAGGGAAGCTGAGGCAGGTGGCTCAGCAGTTCAATCCCCAGCCTCAGCAATTAGTAAGGTCCTAAGCAAATCGGAAAGGACCTATCTCTAACTAAAATGTGAAAGGAGGCCTGGGATGTTGCTCAGTGGTTAAGTGCCCCTGGGTTCAATCCCTGGTACACACACACACACACACAAAGGAAATAAAGAAAATGATTTTGTTTTTCTCACTTCAATCTAATGCTTTCCAGTAAGAGACCTATAGTCCTGCCTTGCAATGGCTTCTTAAGGAATGGCAGATTGTCAGTGTGAACTGCAAGACCAGATGAGGCCACATCCTCCAACCCATCCTGTTTGGAATGCAAAAGGTGCCACCACGAAGCCTCTACAGACTCTTTATACACTGGATGGACTTTCCTAGAACTTCCCTTGTACACAGATTAGTATCAAGAATGAATTTGTTCAGTTGTTACTAATTATGATCTTAGGATGTAAAATCAAGACTTTTAAAAATACCATATGGTATGAAAACACAAGCTTTGATTTTTAATACAAGAATCCTGGGCTTTAAGGGAGAGTGTTCAGGAGAAGTCACTGCCCTGAAATTTCCTGAGCTACAAAGGCATTAAGCTTCCCAAGAGGCCCTGGATTTTTCCCCAGATTTTCAAAGTGTTACATGAGGAAAGCTCCTCATTTCTAGAGACCTCAAATGTTCACATTTGCTAATTTTTTTCCCTAAAAGAGAAATCAAGGAGATACAAGCTCTAGGACACTGGCTTGGGCATCCATATTTTTCATCTGGAAGGTGCAGTGTGATCACAGTAATTTCTGACACCTTGGATAAAACAGTTGTATAAAAGGTCTAGCTCAGGCAAAAATTTTGAGACAGCTGCTGTCCACAGGGGTTTATGTCAAAAGTCCCAGGTACTCAGGAGGCTGAGGCTATTTGGAATGATAAATAATTTAAGGCCAGACTGTGAAAATGAGCAAGATGATCTAAAAAAATAATGGTTGGGAGGGCTGGTTTCAGACAATGTTAATGCTGCTAAAAAGTTAGCCATGAACTTGAGTTTACCTGGGAACCAGCAAAGCATTCACTACTTCCTGTTGGAGTGTTTGGGAGTAGAATAGGGGAGAGAGAAAACCTGCCAAATACTCTGTGAGTCTGTGACGTCAAGATACTTAACCTCTGAGCTACTTATTGCTTCTATCTCTTATGCTGGAGGAGGCATGGTACAGGCAGGAGGTGGAAGCTACAAGCTAAAGACCCAGACATTCTGCACAGACAGCCAGGTTGGGACACTGTTAATCCTTTTGCATGTAGCCAACAGCATGAACCTTTAGGACACAATTCAATCTCTTGTGTTTCTTCCTCATTATTTTTATTTTTAAATGTTTATATCAATAGTTTAACTTTTAAAATTTGCCTTTTAATGTCAAACAGAAAAATAAATAGAAGACTTTACCAAACTTGAAATAAATGAGTGATCTGTAGAAAAGTAATAAATCTGATCTATTTACAAAAACATTGTATAAAATGTCATTTTTGTAGCTAGCATGGTGGTACACTCCTGTAAACTCAGCTACTAAGGAGACTGAGGCAGTAGAATCACATGTTTGTTTATAGGCTGGGCAATTTAGCAAGGACCTGGCTCAAAATAAAAAAAAAAAAATGAGTAGGGCTGGAGTTGTAGCTCAATGATAGAGGATCACTAAGTTCAATTCCCAATACCACACACATGCAAAAAGAAAATTATTCCGTTTCCCTGTCCATTCTGTATAAGTAACGCTAAAAGTTCAAACAAAAGATAACAAAGTCACAAATTGCAAGGACACCTTACCCACCTTTTGTAGAACTGTGCCAACTGATTTAACTGTAAAGAGTTCCAACACCTGTGCCACATCACAATGCAGTACTGTTGTTTGCTTGGTGTCTGAATGGTGTTTCTTTTACTTTGTTCTTGTTTATTTTTACATGTTATAATTTTCTTATAAAATCTAACAATTCTATGATAATGTAGAATTTAAATTGACAGGGTTTCTCTCATACTAGACTTTACCTTTGTGTGTTGTGTCTGAATCAATCTGGTGGTAAGTTGAGTTGGTTTTGGAATTCATTACTGATGTCATTATTTCAGTGTTTCGTGGGCTGCATATTCACCTAGCATTACTTTGTTTTTAGGGTTGGATTGGTTCACCAGTTTGTCTCAATATCTGTTCCACACTCTATTTCTCCCTACAAACTCTTTTCAGGCTCTCAGACAAAGTGCTTTTACATGTTACTCATCACTTGCTAGTCTCATTGGGCAATGGAAATATGAAGGATGTAGGAGCATTTTTGTGATTCCAATGAAGCCAAGATCTTAAGCACATTCCATGACCCTGAGTCTCAGGAGGGACTTTATCAGTGATCATGTCCATCTTTACCTATAGGTCTAGACTCATCACATATTTGTGTCTACTTTAAAGTTTTTCTCTGATTTTTCTATATCTTTATTTCCACTTTCCAAAATTGTAATTCCCCAAAGGCAATAATATATTTTGCTCTTCTCTTTGTGGCTTAAAGTTTTGTTAAACAGGAGAGATAATTATTCTCCTGATGAAAAAAAGATCTTCCCCTCAATTGCAATTTGTCCTATATTTTATTCCCAGTTATTACTGACCTGTATAATTATTTTCTTATGAAGTTATTTACTATTTTAAGTTTGGAGCTTGGGATACAGCTCAGTTGGTAGAGTGTTTACCTTGTATGCACAAGGACCTGGGTTCAATCCCCAGCACCCTGCCAAAAAAAAATTTAAGTTTTAAGGTTACTTCATGGAGTCTGCAATTTATTTAAGTAAGCCCCCATTGATATTGTGTGTGTGTGTGTGTTGTGTGTGTGCATGTGTGTGTGTGCATGTGTGTGTGTGTGTGTGTGTGTGTGTGTGTGGTAAAATTATCTAAAATATATTCTCTTAGTAAATATCCAACATATCTTTCCTTAGATATATACAGTGGAAAAACTGAGTATTTTTTTCAGCTTATGCTTTTGAGATTCATTCACATTGGTGAAATGAGAGTTTGTTCATTTTCATTGCTTCATAGAATTGCTTTGCATGAGTTAATAACTATTTACTTATCCATTTTACTGTTGGTAAGTATCCTTGGCTCCAAAATTTAGGGAATTATTAGAAGTCATGAAAGGAGCAACATTGCATATAAATTTTACCTAACAAGTATATGTAGAAAGTTCTGATAATATATGTTTATCCATACTGGAATACCTAAGCCTTAGGAAATGCTGTCAGTAAGTAAGCCAAAATTTATTTTTTCAATTAATATTTTCTCTAGCCTTGAGTAAACTTCATTTATTCTACATTTTTGTCAACACATATTATTCATCTTTAAATTCGATTTATTCTTGTCAAGGTCTAGTGATTCAATATATGGTTTGAATTTGTAATAATCTAATGTCTCATAAAGGTGAGTACTTTTTCATATTTCACTGATTTCATATGTGTATTCTGTTTTATGATGTTACCATTCAAGAAAAGTTATCTAATTTTTTAGCAGATTTACTTTTCTTTATTTACCAAACTTTATGCATCTGTACTAGTTAGGGCTCTCTAGAGAAACAGAACCAACAGGGTATATATAATTATTGAAAGGGGATTATTACATTGTCTTACAGAATCAGAAGCTGTATAGTCCCACAATGGCTATCTTTAGGCTGGAGTTCTGGAGAAACCAATAGCTGCTGAGTCTAAAGTACTGATGCTTCAGAACAAGAGGGATTAATGATGTAGCCCCAGTGGGATCAAAGACCTGGAAACAACCTGATAGTCACTGGCCAGAGTCCACTTTGGAAGAGTGAAGGAGGTGGAGTCTGATGCTCTCAGAATTTTGCAGCAGCAATCTAGAACTCCTCAAGAAAAATCAAGCTAGAGGGCACTGATGCCTCATTTTTTCCAACTTTTATTCCATCCAGGGCCTCAACCTATGGCTGCCATAGGGTGAGTCTGTACTTCAGTTTGCTGTCCCATATGACAATCATTTCTAGAAACACTCTCATTGACATTCCCAGAGGCATTCTAACCTTAAGCATACTTTAATCCAAACTGACATTTCAGAACCACCAACATAGCATCTATGATGCCTATATATTATATCTTTGATACATACATATTCTTTTGAGGTGGAGAGGCACTGGGAATTGAACCCAGGGATGCTTTATCACACACCATGTCACTTCTATTTTTTGAGAAAGTATCCCACTAAGTTGCTTAGAGCCTTGGCAAACCTCTGACCCTACTACCATAGCCTTCCAAGTGGCTGGGATTACAGGTATCTATAATCATTCCTGGTTCTAGTTTTATTTTTTTGAGAGAAGATCTTGCTTTATTGCTCTGAACGCCTGGAATCAAACCAACCACTTATTCAGGCTTCCAAGTAGCTACAGGCACAGCTTATAGTGAATAGCAATTTTCCAACTCCAGTTTTATATGTTTACTCTTGAGGAATAGTATTTTTAAGCAAAAAGTCATTAATTTTAATGCAGACCAATTAAATTTTTCCTCATTGATTATTGATTTTATGTCTTGTCTAGGCAATTTCTCTATGAGACTACTATTTTCCCTTAAGTCAATCTGTAAAGGACTATGTATAGGTAGGGCTCAGGTTTCTTTTTGTCCACTTGTATAAGCATTAGATTAAGCACTAGATTGATTGTCTTGTGGTTGCCAATGCAAAGGAGAATACAAATAATTGTGAATATTCACATGTATGATTATAATTTTAGAAAAGAAATCATCACACAGACAATTAAGCATGATTACTCACAATTATGGACAGGATAAGTATATAGTAATATGGTTTGAATATGCTTTGTCCTCAGTAAAAACCAAGTTAAAGTGTAATTTCATAGAGCAGTGGTGTTTTGGGATGGGGCCTTTAAGTCATGAAAAATGATCAGTGCCTTTCTCCTGGTACTGAACCTAAATAAAAGAGTGAATTCTGGGCCCTTGGAGAGTTATTTTTAAGAAAATGCATTGTTATGAAGGATGCCACCCCTGTGCTCCAACATTCTGCACTGAAGGATTTCTCCTTCTGCTTCTCTGCTATGAGCAGATTTATCATGAAACTCACCTGAAACTGAGGCACCATGACCTAGAACTTACCTGTTTTCAGAACTGTGAGGTAAATAAATCTTTTCTTTATAATTTACTCAGTTGCAGGTTTTGTGTGAAAACAACAGAAAATGGACCAAGATGAGTAAATTAAAGTTAGGTAAAAAAAGAAGGGAGAAAATTATGTTCTTACAACCATTGAGTCTTTATGTTCATGCTTGTTTGGTTAGAGAAAAAGACATGTTCTCATAGGTTGAATTTTAACTTTATTAAATCATACTTTATCTATTCTTTCATTTGTGACAGTTCAGGAATAAAGTAAAACCAGAAAATATATTCTATTTCATGTACCATAGGCAATTATATTCTTCAAAAGAATAAATTTTAAAAAACATAAATTTTAGGAATATATGGGCTTTTAATATTATCACCATAATTCATAACACATTAAATAGGTTTTCACAACATTAGAAGGAATGTAAAGTTAACAATACAACCTGTTTTTCATGTTTGATAAGACCCAAGGTAGAGGGCTTCCTTAGATATTGAGTTTCCCATACATTGGGGCATAGTCCTTATCTATGTCTGGTCAGAAGTGACTACAGCAGAAAACAAGCTAAAGATAGGGAGAAAAGGAACAGGAACGAATCCTGTATATCAGCAAATTTGAGCAACATTAATAAAGCTCACAGTTCTAACTTCATAATCCAGAAGTACTTTGATTTGGCCAATGGGCCTTGGTACATATTGAAGTACAATTGGTAAAGAGAGTGCAATAGAAACCTTCCTTAACACATCCAAGAAGTAAGAGCCCCTCCACCTCATCCATCTTGTAATTTCTGTTCTTTTTCCAATAATCATTACAGACTCCAAAAGCCCAGTTCCAAGAGTCACCCAGTTTCAAGGGTATCCCACTTCTGCCTCCCAGTAATATCTGCCAATGGTAAAAGTCTGAGTACCCCAGGCAAGAAAGCATTCTGATGTTAGGTTGATCCAGGAGGCACCTTGTGGATCACATCCAACATTCATGCTTCTCAACTCTCTATACAGGAAGATGTGGCAGTTGGCTCTTTCAGGACACAGAGTAATAGCAACTGCAAGAAAAATATTGCAGACATGAATGTAAAAAATAAGAAGTTAAAGTCTTAAAAAAGTCTTCCTGTGAAGAAATGATATTACTGAGAAATGTGAAATTGTAACAGCAACAATGATTTTGGTTGTAAAAATCTAATAAATTATGGGCATGAATAGTAAATCTACAGAACAAATAAATTCCTTACCACAGACTCATAAATTTGTTGACAATGTGAAAATTCAAATATTGAGTCAAATATGAAACCGATATCTTTTAATTTTATTTTTCTTTCAAAATAGCTACAGAGAGGATGTCCTGAACTCTCTGGAGACATCAAAAATAAGTATCAGAAAAATATTCCTATTTCAAAAAATGGTGTCATTATTTGGATGAGAAGTGAAGATTTTCTCTCTTGTAAGCTTTTCTAAACAACTGGATAAAAATCTATTTATACATTTTAGAAAGTATCACTTTATGAAATTAATTCTTATTCACAGTTCCTGAATATTCAAATATATTGTACATGCTGTCGGAATCCACTTGAATCCTTTCTGTTATTCCTCAAATTTTGTAATTTTAGAAAGAATAATTTAAAATTTATTTATGCAAAACTTTTCACTATCCCTAAGTTTTCTGCATGCTCTGTACTGCCCTCCATTTATGAGATTTAACATGTAGCTTTTTATATTGAGCAAACTGAAATCAATTTTATTTTTATTTTCCTTTCTTGGTGATAAAGTTGATTTCTTTTCTTAGATTTTCTCTAGCTATTCAAAATTTTATGCCATATAAATCATATATACCCATGGTAAAAACAACATAAAGTTCTATTCAACTATTTACCCCTCAAAGCTTCTCCTAACAATTCAAATTTAGCAGAGTAAGGTGGCTTATGTCTGAAATCCCAGAAGACTGGGATAAGCAGATGAAAAGTTCAATGCCAGCTTGGGCAAATTAATGAGACTCTGTTACAAAAAATACTGGGGGCTGCATATCTGGCTAACTGGTAGGGTGCTTGCCTAATATGTGGGAGGCCCCAAGTTAAAATGCCAGGACCATTTTTTAAAAATAATGAACATACTGAACAACTGCATAAATTTGTTTGTGAAATTGAATAATGAAACTTAAATCTGAGTATAGCTCTGTTTATTGAAATTACCAATTTTTATATCACTTGTTTTATATATACCTCAGGACATATGAGCCTGGATTATATTTACGTAGTTTTTTTTTTTCACTCTTTATACTGTAAATTTGACTATAGAGACATACTCAAGGATTTGCAGTCATATTATTTATTTATAAAAATAAGTAAAATATTTAATAAAAGGGAAATACCACCCATGTGGTCCTAACAACAAATAATACATATGAGAATACTGCCAAAGCACTTATGCTTACCTTGAAAGCAATTGAGCCTGTGGATTAATCCAGTGATGGGCCCTGCACTGGGTTCTGGATTCACAGGCTGGGCTATATATAGCTGCATAGATTCAATTATGCAATAAGGAAGATGCAGTGAACATATGTACAGTCAGAAAACCATGACTTTTCTTGATAAGACATTTTATAAGAATTCTTGCAACACACAGATGTGGAAATACAGAAATCATCACTTTGTGAAATGAATTCTTATTCACAGTTCCTAAATATTTAAAAATATTGTAAATGCTGTTGAAATCCATTGTAATCCTTTCTGTTACTCGTCAAATTCTGTAAATATGCTTAGTTTTCTGTTCACTTGCATATATATAAGAGTAAAAATCTGGTGTCCATTTCCAGTCTGCACTGAAATCTCCCTATCTGCAGTCACAAGCTTCTCTAAAAACTGGAGAGTTTTTTGCCTCCTTAACAGGGAGAGTGTCAGAAGAATCCTAGGCAGTGATATCTGCTTCCTTGAGCTGAGCTAGCCTGGAGGACCCACAGAGTTCTAATGCTTTGAGTTTATTTCAACTATCATTTAAAACTGTCAACTTATACATACAAAATTAACAAATCTCTAGAGGTTTCACACATTGGAGCACTCTATCTCTCCTGTTAGCCTGTGTTCCCACTGTTAGCTCTGTGAGGTGTTTGACTTCATCAGCCTTGTGAACACTTAGTATTTCTCCTTCATCTGCATAGGCTTTCCAGAACTGGAAAGAAAACCAGGAATGGAAGGATTTTGAAATGATTTCTCTTTTGCAACATTTTTATTGAAGCTACTCCTAAAATTACTGAGAATAAGAACTAGGAGAGATGTCAAATTAGGTGGGGGAAGAAAAAAGTAGATCAATGATAATAGTGACTGAGTATTCCAATGAATCATGCACTGTAGTAGTCCTGACTAGTACTGTAAAAACTGCAAAAGCATCTGCTGGAGGCAGGTAAACATTCACCTGTACATCGTGTCTCCAATGACCTGCAAAAAGAAAAATAAAAATTCTGAATAATTTTCACAAGATCCCTCTACCATTAAGTACAGTGTGAGATTTTTGAATCAGCTCCAGAAGCTACTAGTTCCCAAGAAGTTCTGTCTTCCATCCTGGGGTGCATTTCCAACTTCTTTTCTACTCAAAAGAAAACAGTCCACTATAGAATCCTGGTAAAGTCTGGTTCTTCAATATTCTGTGTGAGTGGGAGGGGATGACGCTGTGGAGTCTGGGTTCTGCTGCAACCATAAATAAATCCCAGCAATTGTCTAAAGGCCCTGTGTCTCAGGTGAGCAGACACAAAGCAGTAGCAATAAGGTCTATATTCCTGAATCTCCCATCTTGTTATGTCTGTGAATTAACCAGAATACCCATGTTCAGCTCACTACTTGGTGAATTTCTAAAAGTCCCAAATATGTTGTTGATTTTCAGAGGGGGCCTACACATTAATCATTCCATACATTTTTGTTACTTACAGATAACATAGGAGGGATCCTTGGTTTTTAGAAATCCTTGGAAGAAGTGATCTATTAGCAAAGTAACCACAGTTGTGGAGAAATATGTTTGTACACCCAAACTTGAAGCAACAGGGGAAGTGGATTTCAGTTGTGAAATGCAATAGCTATATATGCCTGTCCTACATCCCCACGTATCAGTAGTTACCTGGACTGACTCCACATCTGGTCTGTGGCATATTTCCTTCAGCTCCTCATATATTCCTCTTAAGATCTCTGTCATATGAATCATTCTGGTTTTACTCTCTTTGAGCTGCTCAAAAATGTCTTTCCTCTCTTTCTGCAGCCTCTCTGAATGATGCCATTCTTCCTCATAGTAAAATGGAGGCATCTTCCCATATTCAACTCTGATTGCTTCTCTTCTTAAATTTATGTAGTTCTGCAGTAAAATTAAATTCACCAAAATATGAACCTATCCCTCTAAATCCTGTTGAAACTCCCTAATGCTAGGACTTACCTTTCCTATGTTTATACATGAATATACCACCATTGAAATTCCACATCATGTACTATCACAAGAATGGGATTCTAATCAGAATAAGTTATAATCTAAGTATGCATAATATGTCAAAGTATATTCTACTGTCATGTGTATTTTAAAAGGACAAACAAAAAATAAAATAAAGAAACTCCCAGATTCTTGTTTGTCTTATTAACAATTATACTTAAGCCTTCATCTTGTCAAACTTTCAGAATCCACAAACTTTTATTCCTTTCCTTTTGTACAAATATCCATGGCTCCTTTCTTTCTTTCTAATTAATTTTCTGAGGCTAGACTCAAACTTGTAATCTTTCTGCCTTAGCCTCCCAAGCAGCTGAGATTACAAGACTGCACTACCATGTCCTTTACTCTGCATCATGGTCAACAGTTTTAATCAACAGGTTACATTCACTTAATTCATGATAAAGAGTTTTCTAAAACAATCCACACAAAAAAATAAATTTGTTTTATCCTTTCCAACCCATATGTGAGGAAACATAACCCATTTCATACTTAAGGACTTTAGACTACAATGAATGGATTGAAATCCATTCACTTTTCTTGAGTTTAAGCCAAGTCACTTAAACCTACGTACTGTAACCTCAGAGTACAATAGTCATCTCCATGCACTTCACCCAGCTAACCGTAATACTGAAGTGTCATTTAGCACCTGACCTTATTATCTCTCTGAGACCATTTTCTTCAATTCTCTTCAAAAGTCATTCCAATATATGACATCAACTTCAACATGGCCTCAGTAACCTCCCTCCCAATATACCAAGTGCAATTATTTGTCATGTGCTTCTCTCCGTGTTGACATTCTATGGCTATGTTCCTCTTCAGGAATTAATCTCAAAGTAATTTTTAGTGAAAAATTTTGCCACCAACTATTTAAAATTTAAACATCATCTCCAGTCTCTGCTCTTTTACTCATTTTCAACTTTCCTGCTTAATTAGTCTAAAAAAAAGTTATCATGCTCTAATATATCAAGAATTTTACTTATTTACATGATGGCCATTTTCCTTTCTGATTTGTATCCTAACCTTTCCAATAAGAGATTTTTGCAGCCTTGTTTTCTGCCATAGTTTTATCTTATTATTTGTAATAGAGTTATCATGAAACAATTTTTAAATTAATTTTAATTTAAATTATAACACACTCAGGATAAACATCCACAAAGAAAATTAGTTATTTAAAAAGTATTCTCAAATTTGTAATCTTCTACTCAAAACACAAAGCTATGTCACTCATCATATTTCCCCTCCATACTTTATATTATGTTGTTAAATATTAATTGTTTGGGGTAATTTCAGACTGTTCTTATATTTGAACCATTTATCCCTCTCTCTGAAATTTTCCACTTTCCATTTCTTTTTTTTTTTTATTGTTGGCTGTTCAAAACATTACATAATTCTTGATATATCATATTTCACACTTTGATTCAAGTGGGTTATGAGCTCCCATTTTTACCCCAAATACAGATTGCAGAATCACATCAGTTACACATCCATTGATTTACATATTGCCATACTAGTGTCTGTTGTGTTCTGCTGCCTTTCCTATCCTCTACTATCCCCCCTCCCCTCCCCTCCCCTCCCCTCTTCTCTCTCTGCCCCCTCTACTGACATTCATTTGTCCCCCTTGTATTATTTT
>NW_026006612.1:146131-148963 GCF_001458135.2 Marmota marmota marmota
TCCCATAAACATTGCATTTTCTTCAGCAGATTCTTCTGTAAAAGAACCATAAATTAGAGGAGCAGCAAAAAAATAGTGTAACATTCAGACCTTCACATAGGAAAGAAATCAGCAATGAGAGATAAATTAACCTCATTGAAAATAATAGGGTCATTATGTTTTCTTTGTTACTTTCAGATGTTTGTCAAATATGGGAAGCCTGAGACTTGGAAGCCAGAAGAGATTCTGAATGGGAAACAAGAGTCATCCATTCCCCAAGAAAACAGACCCATGATGATTTCTTTGGTCGTATAAGCATGGATCTTCAGAGGAATCACTCGCCCTGTGCTCCTCAGCAGCACTTTCGATTGGCCATGTCTGTGAGTTTCATGCTCCTGGGATTTAGAGCACAGCAAACAGAGAAAGTTCTTGTCTTCTTCACAGAAAATCTTCTTCATCTCCTTATGAGCCTCACACATGTGTTACTCAGAGCTCAGAAATGGCCAAAGACTGTCTTTTTTTCTGGCAAGGGCTGCCAGTTTCTTCACACGAACATTTGTTTTAAAGTCTCTTTTCTGTACCATCTGCTTGCATACAGAGAAGGTAACAAGATCTGGGAGATCATGCCAGCCAAGGTAGACACGGGGCCTACAAAAGCTGTGCCCACAGGCTAAGGTGACTGGATCTATAAAGTACTTCATGCAGATAGGGCAGATGATTTCCTTCTGGAAGGCTTGCATGATTCTGGAATCCATATTTGTGAAGGAGAAGAAGAAGAAGAAGAAGAAGAAGAAGAAGAAGAAGAAGAAGAAGAAGAAGAAGAAGAAGAAGAAGCAACATGTCATTTCTGAGCCTGATTAGGCAAAATGGTTCTCGAGACCCATACCTAGGGAGTAATAACTACATTTTATTTTCTTAAAAAATGGTCATTAAAGTAGTACAAACTCTATTCTATAACACAAAAGAAGAACTGAATCACAAGGAGAGCCTTCAGCTTTATGTCAGGCATAATTCTGACTAGATAACTCATATTCCTGCCACACTGAGTTTCTGCTCCCACCAGAATAGAAATTTGAGTCTTAATCCTCTGGCTGTGGGTGTAGAACTTGGGTAATAAGGGGCCTACAAACAATTATAATTGTTTCCATTCATCTTTTGAATAAAGGGAAAATGAAAGCAGGTTTATTGGGGAAAGTCTACTTGGGCCAATGAAGTATGAGAAGTTCACACAGAAGTTCTATAAAATATCTTTGGAGAGCAGGACACAGAAGCCCAGCTCTTTAAAAGTAAAACTAACAAAAAACAAATTTATATATATATATTTAAAACTAATAGGAAGTATAATTATAAAAAGGAATGTTTTTTTATGTCATCCAGAAGCTGGATGTTCCACAAAAGATGCCTGCAGGCTGGAGAGCTGGAAGAACCAGTAGCTGTACAGTCCAAGAGGCTGAAGCCTCAAAACAAAAGGGATCAAGTCCAAGTCCAAGACTGCAAGTTTCTGGAAACTCCCTAGTGAATCACTGGCAGAGTGTGCTTTGGAAGAGCGAAGAAGCCAGAATCAAACATTTTCAGATGGTCAAAACAGCAATCAAGAATCAGTTCAAGTCATCCTTAATTATGTGTGTGGTCTATTTGTCTCTTGAACTTGAGGAGAGTTTGTTTTATGAACATAGCAGCACCATTGTTTGGGGCATATATATTGATGATAAATGGGATGTATTCAAAGTAAAAAGTTTTTTCTCAGCAAGAGAAATAATAAGTGAGAACAATTTTTTTCTGGGAACAAATTTTTACCCCTCACACTTCAGATAAAGCTCTAATATCCAGAGTATACAAAGATCTCAAAAAAGTTAAATAGCAAAAAACAAATAACCCAATGAACAAATGGGCCAAGGATCTGAACAGACACTTCTCAGAGAAGGACATACAATCAATCAACAAATACATGAAAAACATGCCCACCATCTCTAGCAATCAGAGAAATGCAAATTAAAACCACTCTAAGATACCATCTCACTCCAGTAAGAATGGCAGCCATTATGAAGTCAAACAAAAACAAATGCTGGTGAGGTTGTTGGGAAAAAGGAACACTTGTACACTGCTGGTGGGACTGCAAATTGGTGCAGCCAATTTGGAAAGCAGTGTGGAGATTCCTTGGAGACCTGGTAATGGAACCACCATTAGACCCAGCTATTCCCCTTCTCAGACTATACCCAAAAGACCTAAAAAGAGCATACTACAGGGACACAGCTACATCAATGTTCATAGCAGCACAATTCACAATAGCTAGAACCAACCTAGATGCCATCAAATAGATGAATGGATAAAAAAAGTGTCATTTATACACAATGGAACATTACTCAGCACTAAAAAAATAACAAGATCATGGCATTTGCAGGGAAATGGATGGCATTATAGATTATGCTAAGTGAAGTTAGCCAATCCCTGAAAAACAAATGCCAAATGTCTTCTCTGATATAAGGGGGTGACTCAAAATAGAGTAGGGAGGAAGAGCCTGAGAAGAAGATTACCATTAAACAGGGAAGAGTGGTGGAAGGGAATGGGAGGGAGAAGGGGAGTTGAACAGAAGATGAAAGGAGACCCTCATCGTTATACTACCATGTCTCAAAATACAAATAAATTAATAAATAGGGAGATTACTCAGGGGTCAAGAACCCACTAAGATCAATTCTCAATACCAACAGAGAGAAAGAGTAATGTACCCACAATTTGGAGGAATTGAACATATTACAAATGATACAATTTCTTTACATCATTATTTTTCTCATGGATATGCCCCACAATATCTTTCATATATATATATATATATATATATATATATATATATAT
>NW_026006612.1:150383-170923 GCF_001458135.2 Marmota marmota marmota
GAGCAGTATGGCCCTTATCTAGGGTTTCTAGTTGAGACACAGATATTATCAAAATCACTCTGCTTTACTACAGGTAAATGTACACTTAGTACTTACACAACAGCAACAAAAAACTGGGCCATTTCACAATGTCATATGTGCTGGGATGATGTAAGTGACAGGCAAAAGTGGCATTTGGTAGTCACCGAATATTCAAATGCAGCTTCCAAAGCAGATTGAGCTGACTCCTGGTGAAAAATAAGTGATCAGAAATGAGTGGAAAATTTCGTAGAGGGAGATAAATTGTTCAAATATAAGAACAGTCTGAAATTACCCCAAACAATTAATATTTAACAACATAATGTAAAATATGGAGGGGAAATATGATGAGTGACATAGCTTTGTGTTTTGAGTGGAAAATTACAAATTTGAGAATAATTTTCAAATAACTAATTTTCTTTGTGTATATTTATCCTGAGTGTATTTTAATTTAAATGAAAATTATTTTAAAAATTGTTTCATGAAAACTCTATTACAAATAATAAGTTAGAAAATAAGGCAGAAAACAAGGCTGCAAAAATCTCTTATTGGAAAGGTTAGGATACAAATCAGAAAGGAAAATGGCCATCATGTAAATAAGTAAAATTCTTGATATATTAGAGCATGATAACTTTTTTTTAGACTAATTAAGCAGGAAAGTTGAAAATGAGTAAAAGAGCAGAGACTGCAGATTAGGTTTAAATTTTAAATAGTTGGTGGCAAAATTTTTCACTAAAAATTACTTTGAGATTAATTCCTGAAGAGGAACATAGCCATAGAATGTCAACACGGAGAGAAGCACATGACAAATAATTGCACTTGGTATATTGGGAGGGAGGTTACTGAGGCCATGTTGAAGTTGATGTCATATATTGGAATGACTTTTGAAGAGAATTGAAGAAAATGGTCTCAGAGAGATAATAAGGTCAGGTGCTAAATGACACTTCAGTATTACGGTTAGCTGGGTGAAGTGCTTGGAGATGACTATTGTACTCTGAGGTTACAGTACGTAGGTTTAAGTGACTTGGCTTAAACTCAAGAAAAGCAAATGGATTTCAATCCATTCATTGTAGTCTAAAGTCCTTAAGTATGAAATGGGTTATGTTTCCTCACATATGGGTTGGAAAGGATAAAACAAATTTATTTTTGTGTGGATTGTTTTAGAAAACTCTATATCATGAATTAAGTAAATGTATCCTGTTGAATAAAACTGTTGACCATGATGCAGAGTAAAGGACATGGTAGTGCAGTCTCAGCAAATTAATGAGATTCTATATCAACATTAAATAGAAAGAAAGAAAGAAAGAGAGAAAGAAAGAAAGAAAGAAAAGATGCATGGGTATTTGTAAAAAGGAAAGGAATAAAAGTTTGTGGATTCTGAAAATTTGACAAGATTAAGGCTTGGATATAATTGTTAATAAGACAAACAAGAATCTGGGAGTTTCTTTATTTTTTGTTTGTCCTTTAAAAATACACATGACAGTAGAATGTATTTTGACATATTATGCATACCTAGATTATAACTTATTCTGATTAGAATCCCATTCTTGTGATAGTACATGATGTGGAATTTCACTAGTGGTATATTCATATATAAACATAGGAAAGGTAAGTCCTAGAATTAGGGAGATTCAACAGGAGTTAGAGGGATAGGTCTATATTTTGGTGAATTTAATTTTACTGCAGAACTACATAAATTTAAGAAGGGAAGCAATTAGATTTTAATATGGGAAGATGCCTGCATTTTTGCTATGAGGAAGAATGTCATCATTCAGAGAGGCTGCAAAAAGAGAGTAAAGACATTTTTGAGCAGCTCAAAGAGAGTAAAGCCAGAATGGCTCATATGAAAGAGATCTTAAGAGGAATATATGAGGAGCTGAAGGAAATATGCTACAGACCAGATGTGGAGTCAGTCCAGGTAACTACTGATACATGGGGATGTAGGACAGGCATGTATAGCTGTTGCATTTCACAACTGAAATCCACTTCCCCTGTTGCTTCCAGTTTGGGTGTACAAATATATTTCCCCACAACTGTGGTTACTTTGCTAATAGGTCACTTCTTCCAAGGATTTCTAAAAACCAAGGATCCCTCCTATGTTATCTGTAAGTAACAAAAATGTATGGAATGATTAATGTATAGGCCCCCTCTGAAAATCAACAACATATTTGGGACTTTTAGAAATTCACCAAATAGTGAGCTGAACATGGGTATTCTGGTTAATTCACAGACATAAAAAGATGAGATGATTCAGGAATATAGACCTTATTGCTACTCCTTTGTGTTTGCTCACCTGAGACACAGGGCCTTTGGACAATGGCTGGGATTTATGTATGTTTGCAGCAGAGCCCAGACTTCACAGCCTCTTCCCCTTCCAGGAACACAGAATGTTGGAGAACCAGACTTTACCAGAATTCTATAGTGGACTGTTTTCTTTTGAGTTGAGAAAAAGTGGTAAATGCAACCCAGGGTGGAAGATAGAACTTTTGGGGAACTAGTAGCTTCTGGAGCTGATTCAAAAATCTCACACTGTACCTAAAGGTAGAGGGTTCTTGTGAAAATCACTCAGACTTTTTATTTTTCTTTTTGCAGGTCTTTGGAGACACACTGTACAAGTGAATGTTTACCTGCCTCCCAGCAGATGCTTTTGCAGTTTTTACAGTACTAGTCAGGACTACCACAGTGCATAATTCATTGGAATACTCAGTCACTATTGTCATTGATCTACTTTTTTCTTCCCCCACCTAATTTGACATCTCTCTTAGTTCCTATTCTCAGTAATTTTGGGAGTAGCTTCAATAAAAATGTTGCAATAGAGAAATTATTTCAAAATCCTTCCATTCCTGGTTTTCTTTTCAGTTCTGGAAAGCCTATGCAGATGAAGGAGAAATACTAAGTGTTCACAAGGTTGATGAAGTTAAACACCTCATAGAGCTAATAGTGGGAACCCAGGCTAACAGTAGAGATAGAGTGATCCAATGTGTGAAACTTCTAGAGATTTGTTAATTTTGTATATTTTGACAGTTTTAAATGATAGTTGAAAGAAACTCAAAACATTACAACTCTGTGGGTCCTCCAGGCTAGCTCAGCTCCAGGAAGGCGATATCACTGCCTAGGATTCTTAAGACACTTTCCCTGTGAAGGAGGCAACAGTCAGTTCCAGTTTTTAGAGAAGCTTGTGTCTGCAGATAGGGAGATTTCAGTGCAGCATTTACAATATATTTACAATATATTTAAATATGTAGGAACTGTGAATAAGAATTAATTTCACAAAGTGATAATTTCTGTATTTCCACATCTGTTTATTGCAAGAATTCTTATAAAGTGTCTTATCAAGAAAAGTCACGATTTTCTGACTGTACATATTTTTTTTTTGCTTTCTTTTTTTTAATTTTTTTAAAATTTTTATTGTTGGTTGTTCAAAACATTACATAGTTCTTGATATATCATATTTCACACTTTGATTCAAGTGGGTTTTAACTGCATCTTCCTTCTTGCAGGATTGAATCTATGCATCTGTATATAGCCCAGCCTGTGAATCCAGAACTCAGTGCAAGGCCCATCACTGGATTAATCCACAGGCTCACCTGCTTCCGAGGTAAGCATAAGCCCATTGGCAGTATTCTCATGTGTATTATTTGTTGTTAGGACCACATGGCTGGTATTTCCCTTTTATTAAATATTTTATTTATTTTTATAAATAAATAATATGACTGCAAATCCTTGAGTATGTCTCTATAGTCAAATTTACAGTATAAAGAGTGAAAGATAAAAAACCATTTAAATATAATCCAGGCTCATATGTCCTGAGGTATATATAAAACAAGTGATATAAAAATTGGAAATTTTAATAAATGGACCCACACTCAGATTTAAGTTTCATTATTCAATTTCACATACAAATTTATGCAGTTGTTCTATATGTTCATTATTTAAAAAAAATGGTCCTGGGATTTTTAACTTGGGGCCTCCCACATGTTAGGCAAGCACCCCAGCAGTTAGCCAGATATGCAGCCCCCACTTTTTTCTTTTTGTAACAGAGTCCCACTAATTTGCCCAAGCTGGCATTGAACTTTTCATGTTCTTATCCCAGTCTTCTGGGGTTTCAGACATAAGCCACTTTATTCTGTTAAATTTGAATTTTTAAGAGAAGCTTTGCGGGGTAAATAGTTGAATAGAACTTTATGTTGTTTTTACCATGGGTATATATGATTTATATGGCATAAAATTTTGAATAGCTAGAGAAAATCTAAGAGAAGAAATCAACTTTGTCACCAAGAAATGAAAATAAAAATAAAATTGATTTCAGTTTGCTCAATATAAAAAGCTACATGTTAAATCTTATAAATGCAGGGCAGTGCAGAGCATGCAGAAAACTTAGGGATAGTGAAAAGTTTTACATAAATAAATTTTAAATTATTCTTTCTAAAATTAAAAACTTTGAGAAATAACAGGATTCAAGTGGATTCCAACAGCATTTACAAAATATTTGAATATTTAGGAACCGTGAATAAGAATTAATTTCATAAAGTGATAATTTCTAAAATGTATAAATAGATTTTTATCTAGTTATCTAGAAAAGCTTACAAGAGAGAAAATCTTCACTTCTCATCCAAATAATGACACCATTTTTTTGAAATAGGAATATTTTTCTGATACTTATTCTTGATGCCTCCAGAGTGTTCAGGGCATCCTCTCTGTAGCTATTTTGAAATAAAAATTAAATTAAAAGACATTGGTTTCATATTTGACTCAATATTTGATTTTTCACATTGTCAACAAATTTCTTATCTGTGGTAAGGAATTTGTTTGTTCTGTAGATTTACTATTCATGCCCATGATTTATTAGATTTTTACAACCAAACTCATTGTTGCTGTTACAATTTCACATTTCTCAGTAATATCATTTCTTCACAGGAAGACTTTTTTAAGACTTTAACTTCTTATTTTTTACATTCATGTCTGCAATATTTTTCTTGCAGTTGCTATTACTCTGTGTCCTGAGAGAGCCAACTGCCACGTCTTCTTGTACAGAGAGTTGAGAAGCATGAATGTAGAATGTGATCCACAAGGTGCCTTCTGGATCAATCCAACATCAGGTTTCTTTCTTTCCTGGGGTACTCAGACTTTTACCACTGGAAGATATTAATGGGAGGTGGAAGTAGGAGACTCTTAGAACTGGGCTTGTGGAATCTGTAATGATTATTGGAAAAAGAACAGAAATTACAAGATGGATGAGGTGGAGGGGCTCTTCCTTCTTGGATGTGTTAAGGAAGGTTTCTATTGCACTCTTTTTATCTCCTCCCCAATTGTACTTCAATATGTACCAAGGTCCATTGGCCAAATGGGAGTATTCCTGGATTATGAAGGTAGAACCATGAGCTTTATTAATGTTGCTCAAAGTTCACTGATATACTGTTGAGAGCCACAGCCGAAGGGGCCCCAGCAAACTTTCAGACTGCCAGCTGATGATTGGCTCACAGCGGCCCCAGCAACATCTAGCTGATTGGATCCTCTGCGGTGATGCTCATTGGGCTGTTTCCCTGCCCTTTCAGACCACGGAGCTGCTCATTGGGGAACTTTTTTGGCTCTGCCCACGTGACCCAGCCAATCGGCCTCAAAAGCAGGAGGATTGTGGGAGGTGAAGAGGCTTGTGGTTGTGAGAGAGGCTTGTGGGAAGCCTGTGGTGGCAGTTGGGCTCTGACGGATTTTCCCTGAGGAGCGGTTTTGTTTGGCATGTGTGGTTCAAAAATAAAGTTTGTTTCTTTTGACAAGTGGCTCCTGAATTGTGCCCAGCCAGACTGCGGCATTCATTAGCCCAATGTCTCCCTCTACTGCATCGTGGGCAAATACCCAGTATTCAACTCCTTTGATACCTAGTTTTGTTAAACCCTCGTCCTATGGGGCAATTCCTTTTAAAATGTCCTGTTTGTTCACAATTGCAGCATGTTCTTGGCCTGGCATCTAAAGCCTGTTTTACTGCAGCTGCCACAATTTGCCCTTGTTCATTAATGTCTCTGGCATCTAAAGCCTGTTTTACTGCAGCTGCCATGACTTCCTCTTGTTCATTAATGTCTCTACATAATTTAATATATGTGTTTAAATCTTCATGTTTCCATGGTCTAATGATATCTCTGCACCAACGATTCGCTTGCTCATAAGCCAGGTGTTTTAGTAATGGCATTGCTTGTTCTGTATTCCCAAAAACTCTGGTAGCTGTTTGAATAAGCCTATCTACAAATTCAGCATAAGGTTCATTAGCTCCTTGTATTACCTTAGATAATTGACCTTGTAAACCTCCATGTCCTTGTAAAGTCTTCCATGCCTTAATTGCATCTGCAGCAATTTGTGCGTATACACCAGGATCATATGCAATTTGTTGCTGCTGATCCTCATAAGGTCCCTTTCCTAACAACATATCTAGATTTCTCTGAGGATAACCAGCTGCTGCATTTCGCCTAGCCGTCTCCTTGCAAAATTCCTCATTGGCAACCTTCCATAACAGGTATTGTCCTCCATTTAGCACAGCTTTACACATATTAGCCCAATCTGCTGGCGTCATGTTCAAGTTGTTAATGGATTCGACCATGCTTACAGTGAAGGGTGCTTGAGGACCATAGGTTGTTACAGCCTCTTTTAGCTGCTTCACTGTTTTGAAATTTAAAACTTGGTAAAATCGCTGCCCTCCTGCCTCAAATACAGGGCATGTTAATATTTGAGATCTTGTCTCAGGATCCCAACTATCAACTGCGGGGGTTGGGGACCTCCCAGCATATGGAGGTGGCCTTGTTAGTTGGACACTTACGTCCTCTGGTGATAGAAAGGTGTTAGTAGCAGTCTCCTGTTGTAACTTTCCCCCTGATGGCTTTTTCTGTTTTACACTTTCTTTCTCTGTCTGACTAGCTTGAGAGGCCTTCTCTTTTACTTGAATCTTTTCCTCTGTCTGACTAACTTGAGAGACCTTCTCTTTTACTTGAATCATTATGTCTTCTTCTTCCTCTACCATTGTCTGAACTGAAGGCTTTGGACTAAGCAAACAAGATATGAACGTCCACAATGGCAATGTGCCAACTGGCAGAGTCCCTGGGCTTTTCTTTTCTATTCTTTTTAAATCTTCACCATGATGGTTCCATTGTGATATATTTAACAACTCCTCCTTAAAAAGCCATGGGCTACATTTTTGTATTGTATCAACGTATGCCCTGATTGTTCTTGATTTTACTGAGATGCCTCCTTCCTCTAACAATTTACTTAACACTCTTTCAGTTTGTTTTTTACTAATTTCTGATCCCGTATTTCTACTATAATACAACTCAACAAGATAACGCCTAACAAAACTGAAACTGAGTGAAACAAAATTGGAACAACACAAAATCATTATAATAGCCTCCTGAAATGTCCATCCGTCCTTTCTCCCTATCTGTTCCTCAGATGTAAATAGTTTTTCCTCAGATGTGAGCAGTTTTTCTTCCATCTCATTCATCTCCATGGACAGGCAACTTAAAACAAAAGTGAAGCAAAACAAAAGAGGAATCTTAAAATGGCTACCCATCCTCTCGCCCTGCCCTCAGGGGCGAGCAGTTTACCTTATTACTTACCCTCAGCCTCTCCCCGTGTGAGCCACCAAATGCCACAGTCTGGCTGGGCACAATTCAGGAGCCACTTGTCAAAAGAAACGAACTTTATTTTTAGAACCACACACGCCAAACAAAACCGCTCCTCAGGAAAAACCCTCAGAGCCCAACTGCCACCACCGGCTTCCCACAAGCCTCTCTCACAACCACAAGCCTCTCCACCTCCCACAATCCTCCTGCTCTTGAGGCCGATTTGCTGGGTCACATGGGTGGAGCCAAAAAAGACCCCCAATGAGCAGCTCCGTGGTCTGAAAGGGCAGGGAAACAGCCCAATGAGCATCACCGCAGAGGATCCAATCAGCTAGATGTTGCTGGGGCCGCTGTGAGCCAATCATCAGCTGGCAGTCTGA
Source organism: Marmota marmota marmota (assembly GCF_001458135.2). NCBI lineage: Eukaryota > Metazoa > Chordata > Mammalia > Rodentia > Sciuridae > Marmota > Marmota marmota. The sequence continues at coordinate 158,386 of NW_026006612.1, forward strand.
AAGTTTGCTGGGGCCCCTTCGGCTGTGGCTCTCAACAATATATAGTATTCGTTCCTGTTTTTTTTTTTTTTTTCTCCCTGTCTCAAGCCTGTTTTCTGCTGTAGTCACTTCTGACCAGACATTGATAAGGACTATGCCCCAATGTATGGAAAATTCAATATCTAAGGAAGCCCTCTACCTTGGGTCTTATCAAACATGAAAAACAGGTTGTATTTCATTAACTTTACATTCCTTCTAATGTTGTGAAAACCTATTTAATGTGTTATGAATTATGGTGATAATATTAAAAGCCCATATATTCCTAAAATTTATGTTTTTTAAAAATTTATTCCTTTGAGGAATATAATTGCCTATGGTACATGAAATAGAATATATTTTCTAGTTTTACTTTATTCCTGAACAGTCACAAATGAAAGAATAGATAAAGTATGATTTAATAAATTTAAAATTCAATCTAAGAGAACATGTCACTTTCTCTACCCAAACAAGCATGACCATAATGACTCAATGGTTGTAAGAACATAATTTTCTCCCTTCTTTTTTATCTAACTTTAATTTACTAATTTTGTTTCATTTTCTGTTGTTTTCACCCAAAGCCTGCATCTGAGTAAATTATAAAGAAAAGATTTATTTACCTCACAGTTCTGAAGACAGGTGAATTCTAGGTCATGGTGCCTCAGTTTCTGGTGAGTTTCATGATAAATCTGCTCATAGCAGAGAAGAGGAAGGAGAAATTTTCTAGTGCAGAATGTTAGAGCACAGGGGTGGCATCCTTCATAACAAACCAGTTTCTTAAAAATAACTATCCAAGGGCCCAGAATTCACTCTTTCATTTAGGTTCAGTTTCATTTAGGTTCATTTTCTAGTGCAGAATGTTAGAGCACAGGGGTGGCATCCTTCATAACAAACCAGTTTCTTAAAAATAACTCTCCAAGGGCCCAGAATTCACTCTTTCATTTAGGTTCAGTCCCAAGAGAAAGGCACTGATCTTTTTTCATGACTTAAAGGCCCCATCCCAAAACACCATTGCTCTATGAAATTATATTTTAACTTGGTTTTTATTGAGGAAAAACCATATTCAAACCATATTACTATATATTTATCCTGTCCATAATTGTGAGTAATCATGCTTAATTGTCTGTATGATGATTTCTTTTCTAAAATTATAAGCATACATGTGATTTACAATTATTAGCATTCTCCTTTGCATTGGCAACCACAGGGCAATCAATCTAGTGCTGAATCTAATGGTTATACAAGTGGACAAATATAAACCTGAGCCCTACCTATACATAATCCTTTACAGATTGACTTAAGGGAAAATAGTTGTCTCCTAAAGAAATTGCCTAGACAAGACATAAAAACAACAATCAATGAGGAAATACTTAATTGGTCTGCATTAAAATTAATGACTTTTTGCTTAAAAATATTATTTCTCAAGAGTAAACATACAAACTTGGAGTTGGAAAATTGCCATGCACTATGACCTGTGCCTCTAGTTTCAGCTACTTGGAAGCCCGAATAAGTGGTTGGTTTGATTCCAGGTTTTCAAAGCAATAAAGCAAGATCTTTTCTCAAAAAATAAAAGCTAGAACCAGGCATGATTGTAGATGCGTGTAATCCCAGCCACTTGGAAGGCTATGGTAGTAGGGTCAGAGGTTTACCAAGGCTCTAAGCAACTTAATGGGATACTTTCTCAAAAAATAGAAGTGACATGGTATGTGACTCAGTGATAAAGCATCCCTGGTTTCAATTCCCAGTGCCCCTCCCCCTCAAAAGAATATGTATCAAAGATACAATATATATGCATCATAGATCCTATGTTGGTTGATCTGAATTGTCAGTTTGGATTAAAGGATGCTTAAGATTAGGATGCTTCTGGGAATGTCAATGAGAGTGTTTCTAGAAATGATTGTTATAAGGGACAGCAAACTGAAGTACAGATTTACCCTATGGCAGCCATAGGTTGAGGTCCTGGATAGAACAAAAGTTGGAAAAATGAGGCATCAGTGCCCTCTAGTTTGATTTTCCTTGAGGGGTTCTAGATTGCTGCTGCAAATTCCTGAGAGCATCAGAATCCAGCTCCTTCACTCTTCCAAAGTGGACTCTGGCCAGTGACTATCAGGTTGTTTCCAGGCCTTTGATCCCACTGGGGCTACATCATTAATCCCTCTTGTTCTGAAGCATCAGTACTTTAGACTCAGCAGCTATTGGTTTCTCCAGAACTCCAGCCTGAAGACAGCCATTGTGGGATTATACAGCTTCTGATTCTGTAAGCCAATGTAATAATCCCCTTTCAATAATCATATGTACCCTGTTGGTTCTGTTCCTCTAGAGAGCCCTGACTAATACAGATGCATAAAGTTTGGTCAATAAAGAAATGTGAACCTGCTAAAAAATTAGATAACTTTTTTTGAATGGTAACATCACAAAACAGAATACACTTATGTAATCAGTGAAATATGAAAAAGTACTCACCTTTATGAGACATTAGATTATTGCAAATCAAACCATAAATTGAATCACTAGACCTTGACAAGAATAAATCAAATTTAAAGATGAATAATATGGGTTGACAAAAATGTAGAATAAATGAAGTTTACTCAAGGCCAGAAAAAAAAATATTAACTGAAAAAATAAATTTTGGCTTACTTACTGACAGCATTTCCTAAGGCCTAGGTATTCCAGTAGGGATAAACATATATTATCAGCAATTTCTACATATACTTGTTAGGTAAAATTTATATGCAATGTTGCTCCTTTCATGACTTCTAATAATGCCCTAAAATTTGGAGCCAAAGATACTTACCAACAGTAACATAGATAAGTAAATAGTTATACACTCATGCAAAACAATTCTATGAAGTGAATGAAAATGAACAAACTCTCATTTCAACAATGTGAATGAATCTCAAAAGCACAAGCTGAAAAAAAATACTCAGTTTTTCCACTGTATATATCTAAGGAATGATATATTGGATATTTACTAAGAGAATATGTTTTAGAAAATTTTAACACACACACACACACACAAGCACACACACAACATACACATACACACTCACACACAATATCAATGGCAACTTACATAAATAAATTGCAGACTCCATGAAGTAACCTTAAAACTTAATTTTTTTTGGCAGGGTGCTGGGGATTTAACCCAGGGCCTTGTGCATGCAAGGTAAACACTCTACCAACTGAGCTGTATCCCAAGCTCCAGACTTAAAATAGTAAATAACTTCATGAGAAAATAATTATACAGGTCAGTAATAACTGGGAATAAAATATAGGACAAATTGCAATTGAGGGGAAGATATGTTGTTTCATCAGGAGGATAATTATCTCTCCTATTTAACAAAACTTTAAGCCACAAAGAGAAGAGCATTACAATTTTGGAAAGGGGAAATAAAGTATATAAAAATCAGTGAGAAACTTTAAAGTAGACACAAATATGTGATGAGTCTAGACCTACAGTTAAAGGTGGACATGATCACTGATAAAGCCCCTCCTATGACTCAGGGAATATCAATGTGAGTGTCATGGAATGTGCCTAAGATCTCAGCTTCATCAGAATCACAAAGAATGCTCCTACATCCTTCATATTTCCATTGCCCAATGAGACTAGCAAGTGATGAGTAACATGGAAAACATTTTGTCTGAGAGCCTGAAAAGAATTTATAGGGAGAAATAGAGTGTGGAGCAAATATTGAGCCAGTCCAACCCTAAAAACAAAGTAATGCTAGGTGAATATGCAGCTCATGAAGCACTGAAATAATGATATCAACTCAAAACCAACTCAACTTCCCACCAGATTGACTCAGACACAACACACACAGGTAAAGTCTAGTATGAGAGAAAGCCTATCAATTTACAATCTACATTATCACAGAATTGTTAGATTTTATAAGAAAATTATAACATATAAAAATAAACATGAAAAAAGTAAAAGAAACACCACTCAGACACCAAGCAATCAACAGCACTATATTGAGATGTGGCACAGGTGTTGTAACTCTTTACAATTAGATCAGTTGGCACAGTTCTACAAAAGGTGGGTAAGGTGTCCTTGCAATTTGTGACTTTGTTATCTTTTGTTTGAACTTTAAGGTCACTTATACAGAATGGAAAGGGAAAGGGAATGTATATATATATATATATATATATATATTTTGTGTGTGTGTGTATGTGTGTATGTGTGGTGCTGGGAATTGAACTTAGTGATTCTGTATCATTGAGCTACATCTCCAGCCTTACTCATTTTTGATTTTGAATCAGGGCCTTGCTAAATTGCCCAGCCTGTAAACAAACATGTGATTCTACTTCTTCAGTCTCCTTAGTACCTGAGATTACAGGAGTGTGCCACCATGCTAGTTACAAAAATGACACTTTATACAATGTTTTTGTAAATAGATCAGATTTATTACTTTTCTACAGATCACTCATTTATTTCAAGTTTGGTAAAGTCTTCTATTTATTATTCTGTTTGGTAATGTCTTCTATTTATTATTCTGTTTGGTAAAGTCTTCTATTTATTATTCTGTTTGACATAAAAAGGCAAATTTTAAAAGTTAAGCTAGTGATATAAAGTTTTAAAAATAAAAATAATGGGGAAGAAATATAGAAATTGAAGTGTGTTCTAAAGCTTCATGCTGTTGGCTACATGCAAAAGGATTAACAGTGTCCCAACCTGGCTGTCTGTACAGAAGGTCTGGGTCTTTAGCTTGTAGCTTCCACCTCCTGCCTGTACCATGCCTCCACAAACATAAGAGATAGAAGCAGTAAGTAGCTCAAAGGTTCACTATCTTGACTTCACAGACTCACAGGGTATTTGGCAGGTTTTTGTCTCTCCCCTCTTCTACTCCCAAACACTTCAACAGAATGTGGTGAATGCTTTGCTGGTTCCCAGGGGAAACTCAAGTTCATGGCTAACATTAACATTGAGTGCAACCAGCCTTTCCAACCATTTTTTTAAATCATCTTGCTCATTGTCCCAGTCTGGCCTTAAATTCTTTATCCTTCCAAGTAGCCTCAGCCTCCTGAGTACCTGGGATTATTGACATAAGCCCCTGTGGACAGCAGTTGTCTCAAAATTTTTGCCTGAGCTAGACCTTTTATATAACTGCTTTATCCAAGGTGTCAGAAATCACTGTGATCACACTGCACCTTTCAGATGGAAAGTATGGCTGCCCAAGCCAGTGTCTTAGAGCTTGTATCTCCTTGATTTCTCTTTTAGGGAAAAAAAAATTAAGCAAATGTGAACATTTGAGGTCTCTAGAAATGAGGGGCTTTCCTCATGTAACACTTTGAAAATCTGGGGAAAAAACCAAGGCCTCTTGGGAAACCTAATGCCTTTGTAGCTCAGGAAATTTCAGGGCAGTTACTTCTCCTGAACACTCTCCCTTAAATCCCAGGATTCTTGTATTAGAAATCAAAGCTTGTGTTTTCATACCATATGGTATTTTTAAAAGTCTTGATTTTACATCCTAAGATCATAATTAGTAACAATTGAACAAATTCATTCTTGATACTAATCTGTGTACAAGGGAAGTTCTAGGAAAGTCCATCCAGTGTATAAAGAGTCTGTAGAGGCTTCGAGGTGGTACCTTTTGCATTCCAAACAGGATGGGTTGGAGGATGTAGCCTCATCTGCTCTTGCAGATTACACTGAATATGTGGCATTCCTTAAGAAGCAGTTGCAAGGCATGATCCTAAGTCTCTTACTGGAAAGCATTAGATTGAAGTGAGAAAAACAAAATTATTTTCTTTTCATTTCTTTCTTTTTCTTTTTCTTTTTTTTGTGGGTGTCTGTGTATACCAAGGATTGAACCCAGGGCACTTAGCCATTGAGACACATCCCAGCCCTTTTTTTACACTTAAGTTAGAGATAGGTCCTTTCTGACTTGCTTAGGACCTTACTAATTGCGGAGGCTGGGGTTTGAACTGCTGAGCCACCTGCTTCAGCTTCCCCAATTAGGAATATAGGCTTGACCTCCCACACCTGGTGAGTAAAAGAAAATATTTAAACTAAATCCCTCTCATAGTGATGAAATAAAACTAAAATCAATCTCAGGCAAAATATTTATAAATGATCAAAGATATTTACTAAAAATCATATATTGATGACATCCTCTATGTTTTTAAAATCAAAAAATTAAAAGAACACAACTAAAAAAATTAGATACAATCTGAAACTGAGGATTCACTTTGTTTTTTTGTTTGTTTTTTGTTTTGTTTTGTTTTTCTAAATCAGTGACGGTTGGTGAGCCTGTGGAGCTTTATTTATGAAGATTAGATAAGGTGATATTTCAATATTCTGTACCTGAAAACTAATCACCCTCATACTTAACCACCCACACTAATCCAATCACCCACACTAACCCAATTACCTACACTAACATTGATTGGAAGCATCTTGAAATGAAATCAAGGAAAAACTGGGTGTGGACTTCAGGAAATCAGTAAAAGGGCACTCCTGAAGACAAGCTCATTCTTCTCTAAAGCACATTTTGGAACTCTGAGAGACATTTTAATCTACATCCTCTACAACTTGAGCATGTGATCCTGGAGCTGACTTCATATTTTTCCTTCTGCAACAAGCACTGGTGAAACCATGGACCCACTGGTTAGGTAAGCACACAATTTATAGTGGAACTGTAGCTGCTTTACCAAGCCAAATCCTAAAAAAAAAATGCCAAATGTCTTCTTTGATATAATGAGAGCAAATAAGAACAGAGCAGGGAGGAAGAGCAGGAGGAAAAGATTAACATTAAACAGAGACATGAGGTGGGAGGGAAAGGGAGAGAAAAGGGAAACTGCATGGAAATGGAAGGAGACCCTCATTGATATACAAAATTACATATAAGAGGTTGTGAGGGAAATGGGAAAAAAACAAGGAGAGAAATGAATTACAGTAGATGGGGTAGAGAGAGAAGATGGGAGGGGAGGGGAGGGGGGATAGTAGAGGATAGGAAAGGTAGCAGAATACAACAGTTACTAATATGGCATTATGTAAAAATGTGGATGTGTAACTGATGTGATTTTGCAAACTGTATTTGGGGTAAAAATGGGAGTTCATAACCCACTTGAATCTAATGTATGAAATATGATATGTCAAGAGCTTTGTAATGTTTTGAACAACCAATAAAAAAATAAATAAAATTCAAAAAAAATAATAAAGTGATAATTAATTTAATTTTGTTAGTTGTGTATCCCCTAGTTGGTCCTCTGTATTTTATAAGGACTCAGAAATTAGTTTCCAGATAACTTGTAATTTCGCACTTGTAGATCTAAAAATATATTTAGGAATATTCTGTCCCTCATATTTCTAGAAATTCAACCACTGTAGAAATGAGAACCCAAATCTTTAGCTAAATAAACTTATAAATGATGCCTTGTTTTCTGGAACAGATTAAAATAATTACATATTTTCACAGTGTGAAGTGCTGCTTTGTAATAGTTTAGACTTGGTAGAGAGTGATATTCTCTTAAATGCATAATTTATTTGTGTTATCTGTTTATTTATTAATTTCTTGTATTACATAAAAGGAAGTCTATTTTGCCATAGGCAGAAATGTGCTATTCAATAAGAACTTGAGTAAAATTTTATTCAGGACTTTTTCTCTTCAAAGATAGATGAATAAAATCTATTGATATTCTTCCCTCAGAAAAGGGACTTAGAAATCTCACAAGCCTTCAAGAAAGAATGCACCTGCTCCATCTGCCTGAACTACTTTATGGACCCAGCCACCATAGGCAATGGGCACAGCTTTTGTTGGCCCTTTCTCTGCCTTTTCTGGGAACAAGCCCAAACTCCTGCCTCTTGTCCTGTGTGCAGAGAGCCATCACAACAGAAATATGTCAAAAACAATATTCTTCTGAAGAATTTGATGTCTACTTCCAGAAAAGCCAGTCTCAGGAAATTCCTGAGTTCTGAAGACAATGTGTGTGATCCACAAAGAGAAAAATAAGATGTTCTGTGAAGAGGAAAAGCCCCTGCTGTATTTGCTGTGCTCCAGCTCTCAAGAGCACAGGGCTCAGGAGCTTTCTTCAGTAGAAGGGGCTGCTGAGGAGTACCAGGTAAGTGAGTGAGAGAGCTCAGGGATTATAATAAAGATGAGGATCCTGATGATGATTGCCCTGTTCTTTACTGCATCCTACACAATTAGTATAAAGGAAGAAGCTAAGTAACAAATGTGTAAGCAATAAATAAAGTATATAAATATACTTGCCATAGTGAAGCTTGCTTCTACAGGGCTATTGATAAGGTACATGACTACTTTAATTTTGAGTTTAATAGAAAGTTCTCATTTCAAAAGAGTTACAGGATACTAAATTATCAATACAAAATATTTCTATATAGTATGCATATATACTAACACAAGGGAATAAATAGCATAAAGTGCTTTGGAATTATTGGGGGAGAGCATCAGAAAAATCCCAATTCTTATGCCAATTGCCACACTATCCCTAGCTACATTACATTTTGTACTCTTTGAGCCTGAAATCTTCTAAAATTCATAATCATCAATGGTAAAAAAGAAAGTATTACAATTTTTTTCTTCCTACAAAAGTACTTGTATCTTATTTGTTGATTCTATCATTGTGAGATGGAAACAAATGTATTTTCTTCACAAGTGTTTTAATTTACATATAGATGTATACATATACATACATACAAAAGAGAAGCTGCTAAAGCAAATAAGATATGGGAAAAGATCCATGTAATCAGAAAAATCTAAATGAAGAGAACAAAATTATTAGTTCATGGATGGTAATGATAAGTCTATTTTCCTAACACTTAGCTTAAAAGAAACATACTAGAAATTTATCTATAGTAACTTTAACATCATAGTGTAAGGATATTAGGCATAGCTTTTCTGGTGGGTTCTAATCCTCAAAGTAAAATTTGACTATGCTGGTCAAACAAATGACCAAGCAGTGTTATAGGGAGGTTTGAGATTAAAATTTATTTACTTACCATAGATGAGACTATTGCATATAATGAAGTGTGACTCATCTATAAATTCTAATTGCTTGCATAGATGCTTTTATATGTGGGAGGATAAATTATCAATCAAAACTTTTCCTTTGGATATTTTACACACTCATGTATCAGATAAAATTGTATAAAAGCAGATAATAGGATGGCTTGGTAACTTCAATCATTATAAAGAATAGAAAATCAATCAAGATTAAAGAAGAGTAAAATTGCAATTTCTGAGAAATGGGTAGATAGGAATTTAAGGTATATGTAACATACTGATAAAAGGTATTGGCCAAAAATGAGGGTTAAGTGGAGGAGGATAAAATCATGTGGAAATGTGATCTAGGTAACCTATCCCTACAGTGCTACATCTAAATTTTTACATCTCCTGTATCAATGATGGGGGCTCTTTCCTCCTTAGATATAATCTAGGTAAAGTTTAACTTCTATTCTCACTACAAATAAGCAAAATTTATGGAATTTTGTGAGTAGATGTCCTAGCAAATGTTTACTTCTTAAATTATTGTTTTGAAGCTTGTTTCCCTAAGAACCAGAAAATAACCATTTATTCATGAACATTCCATTTTTTCCTACCACTGGATAATATGAAGAAATTTTGGAAAGGCTAATGGTTCCTTAATTCTGTTTAGAAGTTGTGGGTTTGAAATGCCCTCATTAGAGACATTATCTACTCTGCGCTACCCAGGTCCTTCCTACTCACTCTTTTCTCACCCTCTGGGTAATGAATTCTTCAAGAATTCAGTTTCTTCAAATATGGTTTACCAGTATTGTCCTGAGATATGAAAATGAATTTATAACAAGGGTTGCTGTGATGATATTTGATACTTACCTGAACTTTCCAAAAACCAAAATGCCATCATATTTCTTAAGAAATCTAAGCCTTTTTTTTTTTCAGGACTTGGGAGATCTAATGACAATGTAAGTTTAGTTTTTAGTGCAACTAGAGCAACCTGTGAGCTATGAAAAGGATCAAGCTGTTTCTAACAAAGTGAAGAAATATTTTTTGTAGATAATAATCAACTGTGTGTGCATATGTTTGTGCGAATATGATTTCCTGTTCCCTTTATCAGAAGTTAGCTTCTCTTTTCCCCTGTGGTTGACGGATGTATATTTTGCTGGACTGAATGCTAGCATTCATAAATACAACTCTGTATGGTTTTACATTGTAAATCAGAAACACTCAGGTGCATGGGATAGTTTTTCCTAGTTAGGAAATGAAACAGGCACCTTTGAGAATGAGTTGTTAAAAGGCAAATAAAGTAAGAAAGACTCCTAGGAAGAGTCCCTTCTCATGATCATAGAGGTACACTCTGATGAGAAAAGGTTTTCAAGAAATATTTTCAATGGAATGGTTCCTTAAAAACTGTGATGACATCTTTTACGTGAGAAAATTCATGTCCTCTTCCTCCTTACAGGAGTGAGTCAGTGCGGTTGCACATGCCTCAGCCTATAAAGCCAGCACTTTCTGCCCAGACCATCACTGGACTGATAGACAGGCTCAATTGCTTCCAAGGTGAGTATCAGCCTACTGACACAGCCTACTGTGTCTGAAGTATGATTCCCCATGCAATACTGAGCCTCTGAATCTGCTGAGCCTGAACCACTTTTCTTCTCAGTTTGCTGATTATTCTATTTCAGAGTTGAGATAGCAGTTGTGGTTGCCAATTCGGGTGCAGCATTTTACGTTTTACCTCAATGGAATTTTGTGATAATTTCTTTCTCAGTTTCTTTCCTCTCTCCTGTTTAAATCAAGACCTCTGAGGGATCTCAGGCTGTCTCCTTATGATGTCTCTTCAGGGATCTTAATACATTATTTTATCTGAATTAGTTTACCTCTTTTATATGAATCTTCTTTCTTTTCTTTTATTCCTTTGTTTGATTTTTCTGGCAATTTTTAAATAATTATATAACACTATATATTACTTTAAAAACCCCCAACTCAACTTTGCCGTAGTTAAAAATCTATATTTCTCCTCTCTTTCAAACTAAGGACTTCATTACTATCTTATCCTCAGTGTCTGGGAAGATTTAACCAAACCTCCAAAGTTGGACAAGTAATATGGGTCATGACTCAACTCACCCCAACAAATTAGTAATATTCTTCACATTAGCTTGTTTTCACCAATCAATTTGTAATATTACCAGAAAACCTGCTTCTTCTGAGAGAAAAATGCTATCCTCCAATGATACCTCAAGTGAGCTGACAGCATCATTTTAGTCTGCATTAAAAAAAATAAAACATTTTCATATTTACCATGAAGAAATAAGTTTTGTGAACTTCCTCATTTAGATTATCTTGCATCTCTTGACTCATTTTCCATAATGGATCCATTTCCTTTAAAAGGTTTTTCTGCAACTTAATCATAGTCTTTAGCATTAGAGAAGACAGTCTTGTAGGTTTCATCCTTTGTGTACTGAAAAAAGGCGGTGTTTTGGAGAAGAGCAATCTTGAGTTAGAAGAAAGTCAGATTTTTACAAATTAGCCTAAATTAATATTGTTATGTGGGATATCATCAGAAGCAAATAATAATAATAATAATAATAATAATAATAATAATAATAATTTGAAGGAATCCTAGATAATGCAGTTAATTTTTTGAGAAGGCAGTTGTTACATAACCTCACTATGAAAGGGTCCAGCTTGCAATATAAGTAGCCCATGTTTCTAATGCTCCCCATCTGACCTACTGCTGACCCAATTCTGCATATTTTGACAACATGTTTATTTTTTTTATTTTTTTAAATTTTCATTTATTTATTTATTTTTTATTTTTTTATTTTTTATTGGTTGTTCAAAACATTACAAAGCTCATGATATATCATCTTTCATACATTTGACTCAATTGGGTTATGAACTCCCATTTTTACCCCAAATACAAATTGCAGATGGTTACACACTCACATTTTTACATAATGGCATATTAGTGACTGTTGTATTCTGCTACTTTTCCTATCCCCTACTATCCACCCTCCCCTCCCCTCCCATCTTCGCTCTCTACCTCATCTGCTGAGTTCAATTCTCTCCCTTGTCCCCCCCCCCTTTCCCCTCACAACCTCTTATATGTAATTTTGTGTAACATTGAGGGTCTCCTACCATTTCCATATGCTTTCCCTTCTCTCTCCCTTTCTCTCCCCCCACTCATCTTTGTTTAATGTTAATCTTTTCCTCATGCCCTTCCTCCCTGTTCTGTTCTTAGTTGCTCTCTTTATATCAAATAAGATATTTGGCATTTGTATTTTAAGGATTGGCTAGCTTCGCTTAGCATAATCTGCTCTAATGCCATCCATTTCCCTGCAAATTCTGTGATTTTGTCATTTTTTAGTGCTGTGTAATACTCCATTGTGTATAGATGCCACATTTTTTTATCCATTCATCTATTGAAGGGCATCTAGGTTGGTTCCACAGTCTAGCTATTGTGAATTGTGCCGCTATGATCATTGATGTGGCAGTATCCCTATAGTGAGCTCTTTTAAGATCCTCAGGGAATAGTCCGAGAAGGGCGATAGCTGGGTCAAATGGTGGATCCATTCCCA
>NW_026006612.1:173413-183121 GCF_001458135.2 Marmota marmota marmota
CCAGGCTCCTTGCCGGGGTGTCCAAATGGGGGGGGGTGGGACTGGACTGTCTCTGGTTGGTTTCAGCTCCCGGTCGCTGGCGGGCGGGCGGTCTCCAGCTGCCCAGTCGCGCGGGCAGCGGGTGGGCTGTTGCCAGCGGGCGGGCGATCTCTAGCCGCCCAGTCGTGCGGTCGGTCGCCGACGGGCGGGTGGTCTCCAGCTGCCCAGTCGCGCGAGCGGGTGGGCTGTCGCTGGCGGGCGGGCGATCTTCAGCCGCCCAGTCGTGCGGGCAGCGGGAGGACTGTTGCCGGCGGGCATGCGGTCTCCAGCCGCCCAGTCGCAAGGGCCTGGCCTCTAGTCCTCTGGTTTCTCCTGCTAGTCCTGGTTTCTCCTGCTAGACGAGATTTCCCCTGAGTGATGCCTCTCGGCAGTTCAAACTGTACTCTGGGCCTGCCATTTGTTGGGTGTGGAGGGTGTCTATTGGGAACCCCAGCACTCTATTGTTTTGATTTTTTCCGCTTGCCCCTTCCCCAGCGCTGGCTAGACAGGTTTTGTTTTTGCCACTAATGGGAGGGGGAGTTGAAGGTCAGGTTTCTCTACTTTTCCCCGCGTCTTTATGCAGGCTTGCTCTGATGATCCCACCCCCGGAAAACCTAGAAAAGATTTTATGTGAATTCCCCACTGTATGGGAGCTGAGCTGAGTAACACACCTGTTTTATTGTTGCAATCTGTCGGAGAGTGGCGGTGGTTACTTCAGCTCTCCAAGATGGTGGCCGCTGGTTTCCTTGGTGGAGTTTCCATTGTGGGGGATAGAACTGTACCGCTTCCTTCCCCGTCTGAAATCCCGAACTCAGCCCGGGGCTCAGTGGGTGCTCAGGCGGCCGGATTCCACAGAATCTGCAGCAATGTTTCTTCCTGCTTGCTGGTCGCTTCTCGGTGGTTCCCCGCCATCTGTAGCCGCAGGGCGGGCCATGCGGATCAGTCCATGTTTATTTTTATATTCAGCATGGAAATTGAACCCAATTTGAATATATGGTAGACAAGCATTTACCATGAGCACTATCCCAAGCCCCTTAAACACACAAACAGAAAAAAGATAATGTCTTGCTAAGTTGCCCAGTGTTGTGTGAAACCTAGGATTCTCCTGTCTCTATTTGCTGAATAACTAGTATTATTGGCATGGCCACCATGTCATGTTATTTATGTAATTCAGTTGTAGAGCAACACTCTATCCAATCCCCAGTACCAATAAAGAATTAAATTTTAAAAATTTTAAAATTAGAATGTAAGACTTGGGATGTAATTACTTGCCCAGCACATATAAGGTTTTGAGATTTAACCCCAGGACTGAAGAGAAAATTAAAAAAGATATTTTTTTCTATTACTTTTCATTACAGAAAGTAATTTTTCCCATAATCAGTTCTGACCATCAGAGTGCCTTCATATTTTGAAGCGATGTGTTTGAATGCTGAAGTAATAATCAGCCATAATTAATCTATTATTATTTAAAACAAAATCAACTGGAGAGCCCAGTCCAATGGTGCATGCCTACTATCCCACCTACTGGGGAGACTGAGTCACAAACTGAGTCGCAAGGAAACTAAGTTTATGGCCAGCCTTGGCACCTTAGTGAGACCATTTCAAAATGGGTTGTAATACAGTGGAAAACTAGCCCTGAGTACAATAAAAAAGGAAAGAAAAATTAGTGAGAAAGAGATAGCATAAATTAACAATGGTAACATTGGTGCATTCTATACTAGAGTTGAGAACCTTCATTTTAGTCTAGAGATGCAGTTGATGAAGCATTATAAATTCATGTTAACTTCTAGTATTTTTCTGTAGTGATCAATTTTTCCACTTGGAAATTTCTGCAGTTTGGTTGCACATAGTGGAAAACACTTCATCTATTCTGGGAAATGAAGGTTGTGAAGAGATAACATGTAGGACTTTTACATCAAGGGTTTTACTATCAAAACTATACATTAAAATTTAAAACCAAGGGTAGTAGAACACATCTATAATCCCAGATGCTCTGGAGGCTAAGGCAGGAGGTCTTGAGATCAAAGTCTGCTTCTGTAAAAGTGAGGTAATAAGGAACTCAGTCAGACCCTCAATAAAATACAAAATAAGCCTGGAAATGTGGCTTAGTGGTTGAGAATCTTTGAGTTCACTCCCTGGACCCACACTCCCCCCCCCCCAAATTTAAATTGATGTACATAAAGACTATTGCATACATTCAGTATACTGAATAGTATAAGCAATTTATGGGTTACAAAATTGATTAAATTGTGGAAATATTTCATTTAAAACCTGCAAAATCTAATAAAGCACAAGGGAATAGAATGAAAATTACTCATATCACTTATTAAAATTGCTGTAATTATATATATTTTAACCAAGAAAAATAAGTAGGATTTTACTTGGACAAAAACCCAAGTAGGTTGAAAAGTAAATTTAAAGAATTTTTAGGAGAGAATACAGCTTGAAAGTATTTACTCTAAATTCCCAAGTCAGCAGAATTAGCTATGGGAAATCCCTGGTGTGGATGTTTTGGGAAATTTGTCAGTATAACTATGAGCAGTAACTCTTAGGTGTCCAAAGCTTAGCAGCTGAGAATTCAGCTTCTTAGAGGTACCTTTGAGGTAAAGGCATTCTACAGACAAATGCCCTCCTTAAATACCTGGGATTCACCTACGGTCATAGCCCCTGATGGTTATCTCTTCTGAAAATTGTGTGAAGGACTTATAAAATCATACTGATTAAGTTTATGAAGTAGAGTAAAAATATTTGATGAGGTTTGGAGGCAGATGCAAGAAAGTTCACATGACTTCGGTTTTGCAAAGAGACATTTTAAATGAAACAATTATTTCATTAAATAAGACTTTGTTCGACAACAATAACTTCACAATTTTAATAATTTGCTTTTTTCTTTTACTGTTGTTTAAATTTTGAAATATCTGATTAATTTTTACCTCTTTATTTTCTTTCTTTCTTCTATTTTTCCTTTTTATATTTTAAATTATGGTACTGGGAGTTGAATGCAGGAGTTCTTTAACAATGAAATACATTCCCCACCCTTATTTATTTATACATTATTTTGAGTCAGGGGGTTGCTAAGTTGTTTAGGGCCATGCTAAATTTGTCAGATTGTCCTTGAATTTGTAATTTTTCTGCCTCAGCAACCTAAATAACTAGGAGTGCAAGCATGTGCCACCACACCTGCCTATTTTTCTGGTTTAGATTTTTTATTCCTACCTCCAAAATGTTTACTGAGGAATGTGTGTGTGTGTGTGTGTGTGTGTGTGTGTGTGTGTGTGTGTGTTAACTGAGGACAATATTCTAAGAATTGAAATATAATTATATTATATTCTACCAGAAAATAAAGACCAGAGAATGAACCACAGTGGTGGTTCATGCTAATTGGGAGGCTGATGGAGGAGGGTTGCAAGTTTGAGATCAGCATGGGCAATTTAGGGAGACCCTGACTCAATATATAATGAAAAATCCTGGAAATGTATCTCAGTGGTAAAGAATTCTTTCATGGCATGAATTTAAGACCCTGCATTCAGAGACCAGTAAAGAAATTAAAAGAGAAAATAAAAAACTGCCCCCACAAGGGATTGAACCCAGCGCCTTATGCATGAAAGGCAGGCATTCTATCAACTGAGCTATATCCCCAGCCACTCCATTGATTTTTAATTGTTGTCATAACATAATTAATCATATGTTTTTCAATGTATTTCTGCCATTAAATGCTCTTCCTGAATTATTGTAGAAATCCCCAAATGTTTGTTAATAAAAATTGAAAATGTAAAGCTGAGTAGACATTTCTGCCTGCCATAACCAGGAATGAGTGTTCACTATGGAGCCTTGATGTGCTCTACATTGACTTTGCCAGTTTCATTACTTATCAGTTATATTGAAAAGATTTATGGAATTTTACATTTCTTGAGCATTTATTGTGTGCCTTACATGTAAATTTATGCTCTAATTTTTAAATACAATACCAATTATACTGCTGGGTTTGGGGGAGTCTGCCTGTAATCTCAATTGGGAAGCTGAGGCAGCAGAGTTGCTAGCTCAAGACCAGCTTTATCAATTTAGTTAAGTCCCAAGAAACTTATCAAGACCCCGTATCAAAAGTAAATAAGAGTTGTGGGTGTAGCTAAATGGTTAGGTTCCCTGGGTCAATACCCAATACCAAACAAAACAAAACAAAAACAAGAAGACCACCAGTACTACACTAATTATGAAGAAGAATATGAGTCAGGAGGAAATGAAGGGTCTTGAAATAAGGTGATTGTCTCCAAATGAGCTTTAACTTTGGGTTCTGTGTGTTCCCTCTCAGGTGAGTTGGCTTAAGTGATAGACCAACATTCATTCCAATGACTGTGAGCTCAGATAATATAAGACAAGTACAGTTCATGCATAAACTTAAAAGAGCATCCAAAATAAATTTTGCCAGCAAATATTAAAATATTATTAATAGAATTCCCAGCTCTTAATATGCATTTTCTTCACTCCTTCCTATCAATGGCTAATCTACAGTGTCAATTCCTACCAGCATGCCCAGTCTCCCATCTTTATTCTCAGTAAATAAAGATACAGCCTACCCTGCTAACAGGATGACATTTATGCAGTTTCTTCCATTCATTTTCATACTCATGTATCCTTAACCTTGACAGTAGCTTCATTACTGCACTTCAATTGCATTCACACAAAAAAGGAACCTAAAGTTAGTTTAAATTTTTCCTATAGAGTGCATATTTATGAAAATGCCTTTTTATGCTTAACATGAATTTTTATGACCTAGATCTACAGAGTTTTTAGTACTCCCATCTCACACTAAGATGAAAGCATAGTGTAAGAACATACTATGGCAGCTTGAGGAAAGTTTTCAAAGTGCTACAAACACGCTAGGAGAAAAAAATGTCAATGAAAGGCAAGAAAGAGATATATTTCCAAATTTGCATGCTCAAGTGGGTCCACTATTTTGAAATTTGAAATTATGACCTTATTTTATGGTGTAAGGTTGATTTTGACATTTCTACAGAGATAAAAATATGTACCAGTGGAATATGAAGATTTATAGTGATAAAGAAGCACAATATTTGACCTAGAATGATGGACACAATCAAGAATGGAATTGACATATTATTAAATCACTTACTAAGCCAAAGTTGCTATAAAGCTCCTTTATTGTGTTAAACACAAAAAGTTTTACATTTTAAAGACAAATGCAGATGAAAAAGAACACATATTTTTATAACAGATGAGATATCTCTGTTTATTTAAAAAATAAAGACAGAAAATATCTATTGTGGGTGAATGTCCATGAGAAAAATAATCATTTTTGAAGGAATTGTATCACTTGTAATATGTTCAATTCCACCATGGTAGGTTAATTTCTCTCTTGCTCTCTCTCTCTGTTGGAATTGGGGCTTGATCTCAGGGTACTTAGCCCCTGAGACATATCCCCAGCTATTTTTATTTTTTATTTTAAGACACTGTCTGAAGTTGCTTAGGGTCTCATGAAGCTGGTGAGGCTGGCCTCAAACGTTCCCCTCCTACCACAGCTTTCCCAGTTGCTAGTATTACAGGTGTGAGCACGTGGTCTCAGGGTTTGTTTCTCACTGATACACAGTGTAAGGTAAAGCCTCTCATATAATAAGTTATGGTACAGACTAATATATGCAAATCTTAAAGGAAGTAGACTGGGTGTTGTTTTCACTGGTTTGGGCAAATATAGGAGATGGTCAAAAGGAAGAGTTTCAATAACTGGATTTTTATTTGTGTATACAAAAAGGGCAATTTGTGGCCATATTCTATCCAATAGGAAAGCAGAAAAATAAAGGTTACAAGGGGACCTGACTCTGGAAATGTCTTTGTGTTTTCCACAGCATATCTGTTTTTATCCTATAGGTTCAAACTTATCTTTATGGTACACAAAGCATCAAGATATGTCTGGCATATGCTGCAGACAGAATGACTGGGATTTTATTTCTTCAGAAAAAAATAAATGATTGTCTCAACATAATAAACAGTCAAGAGATAATGTTCAATGCAATAAGGTAATCTTTATTATTGTTGTCATTCCATGGATTAAACCTGGGAGCTTTTAATCACTGGACCCCTGCCCCTGTCATTTTTATTTTTTTTTTATTTTGGGACAAGATACCAGTAAGTTGCTGAAGGTCTCACTACTTTGCTGAGGCTGGCTTTGAAAATGTGATCCTCTTGCCTTAGTCTTCCTAATGGATGGGATGACAGATATGGGCCACAGTGCCCAGCTGAAAGTAAGGTAATCTTTATTCAGGGATGTGAGGATACTTTGATTTGCAAACAGGAATGAGTAAAGTTCATGAGTGAGTAAACTCTGCTTTTAAAGCCTGGTGATGTGTTGAGTGTTTCCTCATTTATTATCTGAGTCAAAGCACCTTACTTGTTTTTAATCTCTTAAATGGATGACTAAACAGAAAAAATTTCTTCAAATAATGAATTTGTTTCAGAAATATTGACTTGTTCATCTTCTCTGTACAAACCAGATTTTATAGTTGACTCTCTCTCTCTCTCCTCCTGTTAATTTTACACAGTCCTTTATTAGCTAAGTATATTGTTGAACTTTTTCCACACTGTTATCAAAATATCTGACAAGAACAACTTAGAGAAGGAAAAGTTTATTTGAGCCTCAGAGTTTGGTTTCAGAGGTTTCAATCTATAGATGGCTGACTCCATTATTCTACATTATAAGTGAAGCTCCTCTTTGGAGGAAAGCTGTTCCCTTTGTGGTGGCTGTAAAATATAAGGAAGGGGAGGGAATGGCACCAGGGAAGGTGTTTCCAAGGAATAAATTATATACATATTTGGTACTTTTTCCCACCGTTATAAAATAACTTCTTACTCTAATGATTATTCTGAAAATATTTAATTATATTTATTTTTAACATTTCTGTGGTACTGGAGATTAAACCTAATGGCACCCTACCACTGAGCATAATGTCCACCTATTTCTTTTTGTTGTTGTTATATTTTGTGACAATATGTCCCTATGCTGCTGATATTGGCCTTAATTTTGTAATCTTCCTCCTTCAAATTACCACATTTTTTATAACTTAGGATATAAAACAGAGAAGTGAAATCAAGGTAAGAACTCTGGAATTTTAAAAAATTCCATCAAAGATACAAGGCTCTCCTTGTTGATTTTCCATTTTTTTTTCCTTTTGGCATAAGTATAATTCTTCATAGAAATAAGAATAAAAACTGATGTGGTGAATATAGTATGCTTGAGTTATAACATATCAGATGAAATTGTAAAAGGGAGAGTTAGAAATTTTAAAAAAGCATCATTAATGATACAATGCTGAGAAAGTCAAAATATGAAGGGAACACTGTAGAAAACAAAAAGTCAAGAAACTAATTTAGTTGGCAAATACAGTAGCTAAAAGAAAACAGTGTATAGCAAAATTGAACAAAGAAAGACAACAGCATAAATGGAGTGCTTCCCATGAGCCCTCAATGTTACAAGCAGCATCCAGTTTATGGATCCAACTGTGGCTGAGGACTCTGTGAACTTGGGGGAAAGTATTTCCACTGCTCTGCTGTCATTTTTACTTTGATTCACTGCTAATGACCAATGATTCATGATTATGTGTGAATGTCATTAGATGATGGAAACTGTACTACTTTCAAATCAGAAAGTGTTATTTGGGTTTCCAGCTCAACTAAGGATAGTGTTTGTGATTGAGGTCCAATTTTCTCTTCTCTTCTCTCTCTCTCTCTCTCTCTCTCTCTCTCTCTCTCTCTATATATATATATATATATATATATATATATATATACACATACACACACACACACACACTTTTTTATGTATTTGGATATATCTGTTACATACAATTCATGGGAGGCTATTGATTTGGACTGAGCTTTCACCTAAGCCTAACAGACCAAGCCTGACAAAATGGCACATCCTGCTAATTCCAGTGGCTCAAGAGGGATTCAACTTCCAGAACCAATTAATAGTAATAATAACAATAACAATAAAAAAGAGTAACAGACCAAGACATTACAGAGATTTACCACAGCATCTGAAGTTCAATTAATAACTGAAGCATTTGTAGCCCATTAACCAATTAAGTTTTCCTTATACCTCACTTCCAGTTTAAATAAATACTGTTAGGTCAAGTCCTTGGCTGGAGTTCCCTGAATTTTTTTTAGTTCTGGGGATTGTCTGATTTGAGAATTAGTTTTGTTTTATTTGCATTGCCCTGTTTTAGTTATGATTGCTTATTTAAAGACTTTTAAATTTAATTAAGATTTTCCCTTTGATTCATTGAAAGACACAATATCAACCTATTTGGTTAAATAATATAATTGGCTTTATTTGCAATTAATTAATTCCATCTTGTTTACAGAGAGCTGCAAAAAAAGAAAAAAGTAAAAGAAAAAGAAAACACAGAAAAAAAAAGAAAGAAGCACTATGCCACATCTGGCAAAACAATGATTTTTATAATGTAATTTGAGAAGAAGCTAGGAAATGGTATAAGATAAGGTGAACTGGTTAACAATCTTATTTTCCTTGTAAGGGTTAAAATACAGAATATTCTCTTACTGTATTGGCAAAAACCGGCCTGTTTAGATGGTTAGCTGATCTCTCCTGGTTTCTCAAAATGTCCAATGAACAACTTGGTGTTCATGTAGTGATGTGGAACCTTAACACAAATAGCTCTATTTTGGTTTTGATTATTCAGGACTAGTTCAACTAAGTGAACCTTTATCCATTTTATTTATCAAATAAAATATATACTTTAAAAATTAAGTACAATTATAACACACCAATTAAATATATGAGAAAAAATTTTAGTGTCAAAATTTCTATTTTTTTAAGCATTTCCTTAATTGAGAAAATCTAAGGAAGTAACATTTGAGAAGAGAGAAAGAAAATTTAGAGAGTACTGGAACTACAGGGAACTATAATGTGAAAAATAGATCAATGATAAGTATTTTCTTCAATTATTAATATTATTTTTTGTACCTAAGATTGAACCCAAAGGAACTCAACTGCTGAGCCCCTTTCCTAGACCTTTTCATTTATTTATTTATTTTTTTAAAATTTGTGACATAGTGTGGCTAAGTTGTTTACGGTGACTTTGAGCTTGCAATTCTCCTGTTTCAGCCTCCTTAGCAGCTTCAATTGCAGGCATCCATCACTGCTTCCAGCTTCTTCAAGTCAATCTTAGAGAAAGATCATTTGTTCACTCATGTTTTCCCTTACACTCATGCACTTAGATATCATCTTCTTCCCATATCTCTGGTCTATTTCCAAAGAAATTTGGGAAACTTCCATTTCCAAAGGTATTTGGGAAACACCCATAAGTAAATTTGCATTATTGTAATTCTATTAAGAAATAAAATAAAAGTCTTCAGGTCCAAGTGGTTCACATCTCTAATCCCAGTGACTCATGGCTCAGACAAGATGATCACAGATTTCAAGTACAATATTGGCAATTTGTAGGGGCATTCATAAATTAGTAAGACCCTATTTAAAAAAAACAGATGTGGGGATGCAGCTAATTTGTAAACTGACCTTGGGTATAATCCTCAGTACCAAAAAAAAAAAAAAAAGATGGAAAAGGAAAAAAGGAAAAAAAAATAACAGAAAGGAGGCAATTTAGAAGGGGTTAGAACAGGATTATAAAGAAAAAAAAATCTGTGATTTTTGTAGACCTG
>NW_026006613.1:0-4749 GCF_001458135.2 Marmota marmota marmota
TATATATATATATATAAAATGAATAACTAGAAAAGAGAAAGAGCAGTTTGGGGACTCCAAACATATAGTAATGATAAAGACAAAAAGTGTTAATTATCCTGATTTTATCAGTGCATATTGTATGTATGTATTGATATATCACACTGTACTCCATCAGTATGTACAACTACTATGTGCTAATCAAAATTTTTGAAATATTAAGGAGATGGAAATGCTAACACATTGTGTACATGTATTATCATGCTTTATCCCATAAATATGTATAATTATAATAAACAAGAAAAATAAGAAAAATAAATGGATATATTAAATGAAAATATTTCTTGCAAGCATCAGAAGCATAAATTCTAAAGGTGACATTGTTGAGGTTTGAAAATTTGTTGCCTTAAATTCTTCACAACATTGAGAACTCTGCCGGCTACTATGTGGAATTTCATAGAAAAATTATTCATATTATAGCCACTGAAGATCTCACAAATAACTACACAGATTTGCAAGAAACCTAATAAAAATCCACATATATTGTGCCTACAAAAACATATTCCATTTCATCTCTTGATGGGAATGGATATCCCTTTTAATTTTACTTCCAAAGTATCAGTTTAATAAACATTTATTGATGTCTGCTTGCTTGTAAGCAATGTTTTGGATGTTGAAAATGTTGGTATTTTATTAAAGAATGTAAACTTTTAATATGATATTAATAAATATTATAAATATATACTTAATATAAATAACATAGTAAAAAATGTAAAATATATGATACTTGTAAATAAGAGTATATTAGAATGTGTTAAGTGCTATGGGAAAGGATGGGAAAAGAGTACAGAATGACAAAGGAAATTTATAGTTTGGCAAGGAACTGGATGAGTTGCAGGATAGAATATAAAACAGATTGACCAGGGTGTGTCACATGGAGGAGGTGACATTTTGACATAGACTTGAAAGGGGAGCAAAGTCAAATAGAGTCCTGGAGTCAGGACTTCTCACAGCAAGAGAAGAGCTGGAAAGAGTCAGAGCCTGGCAGACACAGTGCAGATAGCATGAAAATGCCAGTATAGCTTGGAGCCCAGAGAGTGCTGAGTGTCAAGCTGTAGGTATGAGTGCCAGAGAGCCAGGCTGCTGTCAGGCGGGAAAGATTCTGCTCTGTTGGATGGATAGAAAAAGACAATGGAGGTTCACAGATGCTGCAGGCAAGTCTATATGGAGCACAGGTTGTGGGTAAAGGAAGGACATGGGGCAAGAAGAGTCAGAAAAGAGGACATAGAAATGTGTGTGTGTGTGTGTAATGCTCAGTATTTTTCACAAAGTTCTAGGGGTAAATAATAAGTGATATCAGCTATATGTTAGGAAAAACAAAGATATTTAACTATCCTCAATTTTCAATTAATCCAATGATTATCTGAATCAGATATGAGAATGTTCTTCATAATCCCACATGAAGGACACCAGAGAACAAGGAAAAGCTCCTATAGCCCATAAGCTAAGGACTAGCACCAATGTTACTGACAGGCCCATTTTTCCCACCACATAGTATGATGATCACAGAAATGAGTTTTGCAAAAGAGAAAATATTTACTTACAAGGCAACTGGGCATGTGGAGATGGGAAGCAAGTCTCAAATTGCCTTCCCAAGGATAGGGTTCAGGAATATTTATGGACTGGGCCATGGGGAAAGGGGATTAGATCAACCTCAACTGTTGCCATCATGACCCACATGACAGATGTTTCATGTGTAGTCAACTAAAAGCAAGTAAGAGTAGACAAATCCTAGAGGGTTTATTCAGGAACTAAGAGCATGTGGCAGAGGGATAAATTGCAAGGTATAAGATTATAAAGTGAAAGACTGAATGTGTGCTATGTATTCCCACATTTACAGATAAAGAAACTGGGGTTCAGATTTTAAGTGAATAACACTATATAATATCAGTCTTCTAGGTGGAAGATCCAGGAAGACTGCTGTATAATCAGGAGTCTGATGCTGGGCCTGCCCTACTAGTCTCCAAATTTTATAGGCTCTGTAGGCTGAGACATTTTCTCCCTTAACCACTCTGAGCCTGATTCCTCATCTCTATAATAGAGATAAGAATACGACCTGGATATTGTGAGGTTTAAATAAAATAAGGTGCATGAAACATTTGGGTAAATGGCAGTTCTTGCCATCACTGCTTTTGTTACAGGATGCACATCACCAAAATGACACACACTTGCCCAGGTGAGCAAGCAATTACTGAAAGCTGAGGTAAGCTCATTTGGAAGCCATTTCTGAAACTGTCTTGAAAATCAGGATCAGGTCCTCATTTTCCTAGTCCTGAAGATTAAACACCTGAGAAATGCTGAGACAAGAACAAAAAGTAAATTTAATTTAAAAGAGAGAGGGAGAGAGAGAGAGAGAGAGAGAGAGAGAGACTCCTCAGAAGAGGAGGAGGTCCAGAGATGAGAGACTCCTCAGAAGAGGAGGAGGTCCAGAGATGGTGCCCCCCAGGAAATGGAGGTGTCTTGCCCCTTTGATAGATTTCAGGTATCCTTTCTTCTCATGCCCCTTCTCCCATCCTGCCTATCAGAAGACCAAAAGGCAGGAAGAGAGCCTCAGGGGGCAATCCTTCCCCTTCCCAGGAGGCTGATAGTAACCAGATGATGAAGGGGTTATGTATCCATTTCCTTTTTTGTTGTGGTTAATTTTTTGTAGTTGTAGATGGACAGAATGCCTTTATTTTATTTATTTTTATGTGGTGCTAAGGATTGAACCCAGTGCCCTAGTCTCATTATTATGACAAAAAAAAGAGCCATGGTATTACAGAACTCCAAGATAAAGAAGTCACAAAATCTCCTGTGAACACCTCTACCATTTCCTCAGGCTGCTGCACAGTCTCTCTCCCTCTTAATATTTCCTTCAGCAGCTTCCTCCTTTCAGTTTCAAGTCAACAGATCTCACCTCTTCAGCTGCCTGGTTCCATCCTCAACCACAAACCCCATTTAAAAGTGTAACAAGATAGCTCATCAGTTAATTATGGAATGTAGTCCCATCCTGATGGCATATTTAAAATTGAGGGAATAAGAGTGTATCAAATATTTGTTATGAATGAATGACATGTGTAGAATGCACAACTACTTGTATGCCTCTGGTCAAACTGTGCGATGACAGAAACTCTACATAAATGGAAATTAGAAAGGGGGATTTGCTCTGATCATTCATTGTACCTTATCTCTAAGAATCAATAACAGATATATATTATCGAGTAGCAAATATTATTATTACCCTGACAACAAGTGGGCTCCAGGCATTGTATGAAGTAGAACATAGAAATGATACTTATGAAAAATAAAATATTTTTAAGAATTATTTCAGAACTACTATCTTGCTTCAGATTCTAAAACTTTTTATTTCATCTTATCGTTGGCTTCAGAAATATTAAATATATGTAGGGGACTTATGTTTCCAGAAAGATGAATAGATGTAATTTTCCCTGTTCCTCCTGCAAATTGTTGATAAAAATCCTAAACATTTTATATAAATATATGAAGACTCTAGAAGGAGAAGAGAAAGCAAACTCTGGTAACTGAGAAAGAACACAGCAGTGAGTTCTTGGATTTCCTATCAGTTCCTTACAAAATGTTATCTGGGTTTAATGAAATTCCAATCAAAATCATAGAAAGAAATTTTATAGATACAGTATTTACAATATATTCTAAATTTTCATATTGAAAGGCAATTTAACTTTAATGACTGAAGTGATTTCAATGAACATAATGACATGGAAAAAAATCACACTACTGGATTTCAAGACTTATTACATAAGTGCAATAATCACAATTGTAGAATGGGCAGCAAGAAAGATATACAGATCAATAAAACACTATGAAAAATTCAGAAAAAGCTCAAGACAAGTGCAACTAACTGAGGTTTAAAAAAAGTGAAAAAGCAATTAAAAAGAGGTTTAGTGAAAGAAAGTCTAAAACAAATCATGTGGAGCAACAATAATTCCATGGACAGGGAGAACCATGAAACATACTCTTAACTAAATACCACACTGCTTAAGAAAGTAACAAAAAAATGGATCACAGATTGAAATGCAAAAAGTCCTATGACTTCAGAAGGAAACACACACACACAAATCATTTGGACTTCGGACTTAGTGAATTTTTCTTAGAAATGAAAAAAAAATTCATAGGTGGGGCATGGTGGTGCATACCTCTAATGGTAGAGACCCCGAAGGATGAGGCAGCAGGACTGAAAGTTCAAAGACAGCCTGGGAAACACAGCTAGACCCTGTATTCAAATAAAAAATGAAAGAGCTGGGGATAAAGCTCAGTGTTAAAGCAACACTAATTTCAATAGCTAGTACCAAAACTGCAAATTATAAAACAAACACTAACAAAATCCCTGTTAATGGTCAAAAAAAAAAAAAAAAAACCTTAAACTACATGCTGAGAGAACAGACATGATAAGAACTCTACTAAAAAGAACTCATGATGAGGACTGGGATTGTGGCTCAGTAGTAGCGTGCTCACCTAGAACACGTGAGGCACTGGGTCCGATCCTCACCAACACATAAAAAAATGAAATAAAGATTGTCTACCTAAAAGTAAAAAATAAATTAAAACAAGAAGAACCCATGATGAGATTTTTTTAAAGTTTCAACATCTAAGAGTTAAAAGTACATCAAAGTGGTAAACCCCAGAAGAGTCAAGAGGAGACATCACAAAAGAAGACATAACTATGCCAAAAACGCACGAGAAAGAATGTTG
>NW_026006614.1:0-4748 GCF_001458135.2 Marmota marmota marmota
TGTTGTTCCATCTAATGGGTTAACCCATTTTTTTTAAGAGCTCTAGAGATCAGGCATTTAACAAGACAGATTCCTGACATGAAAAAGAGAGAGAGATAACAACAACTAGATGCAGTATCCCAGCCTAGATGATCCTGTACTAGAAGGGAAAAAAATGCTATAATCAACTTTATTGGATCATATGAGGAAAACCAGAATACAAATTCAGATTTAAGAATTTTAACAATTTTAAATTTACTAAAGTTGTTAACTATAATATTACAAAACATCTTGTTCTTAGGAAATATACACTAAAGTATGTAGGAATAAAAAAGCACAACATAGGCAACTTACTATCAAATTGTTCAGATAAAAAGTAAGTTTTGTGTGTGTGTACGTGTGTGTGTGTACACATGCACAGAAGGGAGAAAAGGAATTCATTCCCTGTCACCCAAAGCTTAAATTCATTAAAAAATGGTTAAATTATCCAATATTTTATGTACAACACTGGACTTTATAACTTAATTGTACACTAGGTCAAAAAGATTATAAGCAAATATGACAAGAGACATAAAAAAGATCAGCAGCCCCAAAACTCATTTTTTAATTTGGCCCTTCTTTTTCTACATCATGTTCCCTCCCCAACTACTGTTAGTCAGTCCATTACGAAATCTGTAATAATCCAATCTTTGGGGAAATTTGCACTGATCCAAAGATATCCACCCCTGCAAGGAGAGGTGCCAGTGAATGACTTCATACCAAATTGGTTTACTCCCATAAGCAAAAATTAACACTATTAATTCAGATTTAGAGAGATACTATAGCCCAATGTTTAAAAATTTAGACCTTATATTCAGTGTTATAATTCTGGTCCTGCTGCTTAATAACAATGGGACCTTGAGCACACAGATTAACCCAAGTTTCATCATTTGAAAATCCAAATAAAAACAGAACACTCAGAATGTTGTCATGCAGATTAAAATTATAACTGGAGCTCAAAAAAATGCTAGATAAGTAAATAAAATGCTTTACGTAAGTAAGAAGCAGGTAGATATCTGTTCCTTTTATTAAGACTGGGTAAATTCTGAAAATTACAATATATTAGAAATAGAAATAGGAATTAATTGCTTATTTCCACCTTTCTTGCAGTCATTCCTAAATTCAGATTTAGCATTACTGACTACATTTTAAAGTCATATCAAAATTCACTAATTCAGATAAAGCAAAACCGTTATATAAATGTATCATTTAATGCATAAAAAGCAAGGTTTTTCTTCAACAAGAAAGAACAGGTAGGTGGGGAGTTTATAAATAGGCCTAAAAGATGTATCAACCAACTGCAACCAATTATAAGCAACTGCTCCGATTATGAATCTCACACAGATCCTGACTCCAACAAACTTTATATATGCACGTGTGTGACACATTACAAGTAGGAAATCTAAAAACTGCCTTAATATCTGATATTATTATATTTTAAAATTATTAACAATTATGTCATCATTAAAAATTGGTAATGGCTATTTTAGATGTGATAAGCAATTTTCCTAAACATTTTAGAAAATATTTTGAACTATATATTAAAGAACTGATCAGAGACATAGGATTTGCTTAAAAACAGGGTGAAGATCTGGGTGCAGTGGCACACACCTGTAATCCTAGCAGTTTGGTAGGCTAAGGCAGGAGGATCATAAGTTCAAAGCCAGCCTCAGCAACTTTGTGAGGCCCTAAGCAACTCAGTGAGACAGTCCCTAAATAAAATTTTTAAAAAGGGCTGCTGGGCTCAGTGGTTAAGTATTCCTGGGTTCAATCCCCAGTACCAAAAAAAAACTAAGGGTGAAGGGTAAGGGTAGAGATTAGACGAGATTGAATATTAGCTTGTTTACTTTTATTTATTCGTTTTTTATTTTTTGCAGTACCGGGGATCAAAGTAGGGCATGATATCCAAGTGTTCTACCACTGGGCTATACCCTAGCCACAGACTGTTAGCTTATAATTATTGAAGCTGGATGACAGGTACTTGGATGAATCATTATGTAATTCTCTTTTTTGCATATATTTAAAATTTCCATAATAAAATGTTTAAAAAATTTTTTCGGAAGGTTGGCAACTTTCACTCAGCAAGACAACAGAAAAATTAGTTGAAAGTTTTTACCTATGCTTTAGGTAGGGAGCTTGTAGACTTAAATACTTAGGTTATGAAAGATAGACAATAGAAATAAGACAGGTGAAAAGTACAAAAATTTAATACAGACTGGAAAAATAAGTACATGTTGGTCTTTAAAAAGAGTTGAAAAACAATCCAAAATATACGTAACCCCAAGATAACTACTAAGATAATATATGCACCTTAAAGCTATCTCTCCTTCTCCCTGAACTTTCTTATTTTCATTCCAAAATGCTTTTATTCTTGATCCTCACTGATCATTATTATACCTGTGGGTTTTATTTCTACATTTTTCTTCACCATTCTTTCTTTCTATTATTCTTGTTTTCCATATACTTATTTTCCTTCCACTTCCAACCACCAAATTCAGACTACACAAAGTTGAAGCAATGAAAAGAGCAAATAAGTTGGATACAAGTGGGGAGCTTATTAGCTTTAGCCAAAAACAAATACTTTCAAGGTGGAGAATCTCTGAACCACATTTCAATATTCATTAACTCCTGTTACCTTGCAAAACAGCCTAAACTTTATTAATGAATACCTTTACAAGAAGCACTGTTTCTCAGTATGTAACACATGTAAGAATGGCCAGATTTTGGCAGATCTATGCAAACCTTGATCAATATACATTAAGGCACAATGGAAAGGGAATATTGTCCAGGCTCTAGCAACTACTGAGTTCATTCACCCAACTTCTGCGTATCCAATATGTACCAATCATGCAAACAGATACAAAGACCAACACAATCATGTAATACATTATTACCATGTTTTGAAAAGTGCAAGAGAAGCATAAAGTTTATAGAAGCCCAAAATATTTAAATGAAAGATTATCTCTGAACTCTAAAATTCTATTAATTGAATCTAAATTCTTTTAAGCCTCTTCTTAATTAAAAAGCAATATTCCCAAACTGTAATTTTCTATCAAAAAATGTTGCCTAAGAACTTTAAAATCTGGATTAAAATTAACAACTAAAACTTATTAAGAGACTAATATGTATCAAGGGATAGGAGCTTTCCATATTTTGTTTCAATAGTGACCACAAAAAAACTCAAGGAGAAAGCAGTTAGTATCACCACTTTACAAATAAAGAAACAAAATTTCATAAAGACAAAAATAACTTGTCCCAAGTCTCACACAGTTAAAAGGAAAATAGGGATCTGAATCCAGATCTTCAAAGTCTATTCTTCCCATGAAGCTGTCTCTCATTTTTTTCCATTACATTAAAACAAAACTTTCTGAAATCACCTTAAGAGCACCACCAAAAAGAAAGAAAGAAAAAAACCTTTAAGACAGCCATAAAGTGACAACTGATTATGAAAATATTTTACACACTAGTTTCTACCATACAACCCTCCATAACAAAATACAAAGAAAAAAATTATGAAACTTAAATATAACCAATATATAAGGTGACAAATATATGTGACAAACACTTTCTGAAAACCAGTTAATAAAAAGCAAATTAGATTTTGTGGTTTCTTTCAACTGTTTTATCTTTACCCCTACTTGGTCCAAGGAAGGAATGGCCCAGCACATTTTAGCATATTAATATGGTGGATTCCACACAATTATTTTTAAGTACATATAACAGAACATAGGGACACAAAGTGTATGTGAAATGCTGTCAAATAAATTTCATTAAAAAAATACAACATAAGCCCATTAAATCTAGAATGCCAATCATTAACATTTAAAGCAATCTTTTAGTAATGTAACATGCAAGTTTATTTTTCTGTGTAAACGTCCTTAAATTCATCTGCATTTTGTAAATTTCTTTTTCCAGGTTATTTTAAATTGCTAATCTGAACCAGCAAACACAACATCCCTGAAAAATGAGTTAACCTTTTGCAACAAATGACGAAAGAGGATTGGGAGTGGGGGTCATTAATTCCAAAGCTGGTTAGGAAAAGAATCTCAATCAATATAAGCCGGTGACAATTTTTCTTCCGAACTCCTTCACATTCGTCGTATTTCCTCCCCTCCTTCCAAATTTCGCCTAAAGGCAAATTTTAAGGTTAAGAAAAATTAGCTGGCGGTGGCCCTCATTGTTTAGCTTAATTGAAAATTTTGTAAGATTGTTAACTCTCCCTACCTTCACAATTAACTCAAACAACAAAAGATGTTTCAAACCTCCTCAAGGATTACAGCATGGGGTAGATACATTTTCCCCAACAGATCGCCCCCTCCAAAGCTAGGAATCACACAAAAACTAACCACTGACGTTCTGTATTCACGATTCCTCCGAGAAATGTGGAAATAAGTATCACCGCCATTTACGAGCCCTCCGTATCCCACACAGAGGTGACGTTTTTCTCCGCACAAGGAAGCACAGGGAACAGTGGCCGGCAAAAGGCGCTGGATCGCATCATTCCCTTCCACCCCAAATCCCCCAGCCCCAAACGCAAACACGCTCTTCTCCGCATGCTTCTTGCACAACGTCGCTGGCCAGAGGACTCGGCTCAAACTCCGCCGCCTCCTTGGGCGGAGGGGCATGGCTCCTCCCTCCTCGGGCTCCCTCACCACCGCTTCCACGGCTGTCAGGCCTGGCGCGGGCCTCGGCAGGCCCTGCGCCCAAGGGGAAGGGGCCGCCCGGCCTTG
>NW_026006615.1:0-4743 GCF_001458135.2 Marmota marmota marmota
CTCTCTCTCTCTCTCTCTCTCTCACACACACACACACACACACACACACATGCACTTTACCTAGATTTACCAATTATTATTTGACTACCTTCTGTCACTAAACACTCAAAAAACTGAATTGTAACTTTGTGGCCAAAGATACAACAATGTCAATAATTCTGGAATTTGTGGAGGACATATCATCAGTGATCCACGGGAGAGAAGTGCTTTGAGTTTACAGAATTTTGAAAGTGTTCTGTAAATGGTCAGGTTGAAAAATACAATGTAGGACATGTGCCGATATCTTCCTCCAGCTCTGTACAGATTCATACACAATTAATGATGCAGCACAGTAGGAAACAAACAAAATGAACAAAACCATATACACACACCACAATTATTTATTTATACCCCATATTGTCTCACAAAAGATTTAAGGTTGCTTTCAAAAAGACATGCTGTACAAAAGGAAACAAATGAACACTTGAGAAGGTTGATACAAAGGGAGAAAAACAGAGGTAATATTGAAATTGCAGAACACAGAATCTTACATAGGTTCAACAATTTAGCTGCTTGCTTTCTAGTGGCTACGCATAAAGTAAACATGATAATGAACATGGCTCATAGAGTCTATAAGATTTTTAAATGCCAGTTTTTCCTAAGCGCTTTGATTGTTTAAGATACATAAATGTGAAAGCAGTTTCTTCCTTGGGTCCTTAAAGAGAGGATACCAGGGGAAGTTTATGGTAAGATGTGACCATCAGTTTCACCTTGTTTCTGCCAACTCTGTTATGCTCAGTCAAATGTTATAGTGCTCAAGTTTTAGTTAGTAAAAGCAATTCCTTCACTGAATGGTTTTCAGGTACTAAATGAAGTGATGCAAGTCTCCAACTCTGATAATCTTGCAGCCTTACTCTAGGGTAATGTTTAAAAACTGCAGAGTGACACATTCCTGTAATCACAGAGACTGGGAGACTGAGCCAGGAGGATTGAAAGTTCAAGGCCAGCCTCAGCAACATAGTGAGGCCCAATGCAACTTAGCAAAACCCTAATCAAAATTTTTAAAATTGCCCCTCCAATCAACAGACCTATGTGGGAGCCCAGGCTCAGGACTAGGACCACTAAGCTTATGCATGTAGGAGCCAAGCCCTAGGCCCTGGCCCTGGCACAGGACTACCCCACTGACCAGCAGACCCATGACGGAACCCAGGTCTACCCCACCTCTATCTTAGAACACTGCAGCCATCGCCATAGCCTTCCCTATGCAGTAGTCTCCACTTTGGGACAACAGATAGGGACTAGAGGCAGCTGCATCTCCAAATAGACATCCCACCTTCTCAGCCCCATCTCTGACAGTGGTTGCATCCATCTTGGGACAACCCCACTGCTATCTTGAGTTATCTCTGCTATTGCTACCACCACCTTTAGTTGTAGTAGCATTTATCATGGGACACAAGCCAGGGTCTAGAAGCCAAACACCAAAGTTAGATATAGGTAATCTGAAGGAACACTGTAAGATTATAGGGTAGAAGCTGTAATACCTCAGATCGGCACTACAAGAAAGGAAAACACATAGACAACATGAAAAAAAAAAAGGAGGAAAGTGCCCCAAACAAACCAAGATACTACAATAATAGAATACATTGACAGCATAGTTGATGAACTGTCAGAGGAGCAGTTAAGAATGTACATAATTAAAATGATCCATGAATTGAAGAAT
The DNA here is from genome assembly GCF_001458135.2 of Marmota marmota marmota. NCBI lineage: Eukaryota > Metazoa > Chordata > Mammalia > Rodentia > Sciuridae > Marmota > Marmota marmota. The sequence goes on from NW_026006615.1 coordinate 1,700, forward strand.
GACCTATGTGAGCAAATACAGGCAAAAATTGATCACTCCAACAAAAAGTTAAGAGAGCAAATACAGGCAACCATTAATCACACCAAGAAAGAGATAAGGGAACAAATACAGGTAGCAAAAGACTACTTGAGGAAAGAGAGATTCTGAAAAAAAAAAGATCATTGAAGTGAGGAAACAATAAACAAAATTAAAAACTCAATAGAAAGCATCACCAACAGACTAGATCAATTGGAAGACAGAATGTCAGATAATGAAGACAAAATATACAATCTGGAAAATAAAGTTGACCACACAGTGAAGATGGTAAGAAACCATGAACAGAACATCCAAGAATTATGGGATAACATTAAAAGACCAAATCAAAGATTTATTGGGAAAGAGGAAGGAACAGAGATTCAAACCAAAGGAATGCACAATCTCTTCAATGAAATAATATAAGAAAATTTCCCAAATATGAAGAAATTTGAAAATCAAATATGAGAGGCTTTCAGGACACCATATATACAAAATTACAAGTCATCTACACCAAGGTACATTATAATGAAAATTCATAGCATAAAGAATATTTTTTAATTCTAATTTGTTATGCATGACAGCTGAATGCATTTCAATTCATAGTATACATATACAGCACAATTTTTCATGTCTCTGGTTATATACAAAGTAGAGTCATACCATTCATGTCTTCATACATGTACTTAGGGTAATGATGTCCATCTCATTCCACCATCTTTCCTACCCCATGCCCTCTCCTTTCCCCTCCCACCCCTTTGCTCTATCTAGAGTTCAGAATCTTAAAGGCAGCAAGAGAGAGGAACCAGATTACATATAGGGAGAAACCAATTCAAATCTCAGCAGATTTTTCAACCCAGATCCTCAATCCAAGAACAACATATACCAAGCTTTGAAAGAAAATGGATGCCAACCAAGAATCTTATATCCAGCAAAATTAAGCTTATATTTGATGATGAAATAAAATCTTCCATGATAAACAAAAGTTAAAAGAATTTACAGCTAGAATGCCTGCACTACAGAATATCTTCAGCAAAATATTCCATGAAGAGGAAGTGAAAAACAACAATGACAATCAGTAAAGGGAGGTATTATATTAACGGAAAAAATAATCAAAGGGGAAACCAAGCCAAGTTAAATACCAAAAATAAATAAAAATGAAAGAGAATACAAATCATGTCTCAAGAATAACCCTGAATGTTAATGGCCTAAACTGACCAATCAAAAGACATAGACTGGCAGATTGGATTTAAAAACAAAGCAAAGATCCAATAATATGCTGCCTTCAAGAGAAAAGTTCATTGCATGGAGTTCATTCCTTAAAAGAAGAAAAAGTCATCGAATAAATGACTTAATATTACATCTCAAAGCCCTAGAAAAAGAACAAATCAACACCAAAACCAGTAGAAGACAGGAAATAATTAAAATCAGAGCTGAAATCAATGAAATTGAAACAAAATACACAATTCAGAAAAAAATTTGTTTCTTTGAAAAAATAAATAAAATTGATAAATGCTTACCCATGCTAATAAAGACAAGGAGTAAGAAAACTCAAATTATTAACATCCCTGATGAAAAAGGAAATATCACAACAGACATTACATAAGATAATTAGAAATTATTTTGAAATTATTTTGAAAATATGTCCTCCAATAATATAGAAAATCTCAAAGGCATCGACAAATTTCTAGAGTCATATGCTTTGCCCAAACTGAATCAGGATGATATATACAAGTTAAACACATAAATTTCAAGCAATGAAATAAAAGATGCCATCAAAAGTCTACCAACCAAGACATGCCCAGGACCACATATATACACAGTTCTACAAGACCTTCAAAGAAGAACGAATACCAATACTCCTCAAATTATTTCATGAAATAGAAACTTCCAAACTTATTCTATGAGGCTAATCTCACCCTGATTCCAAAACCAGGAAAAGACACATCAAAGAAAGTAAACTTCAGACCAATAGATATAAAAATTCTCAATAAAATTCTGGCAAATTGAATACAAAAACATATGAAAAAGATAGTGCACCATGATCAAGTGGGGTTCTTCCCAGGGATGAAAGGTTGTTTCAACATATGGAAATCAATAAATGTAATTCATCACATCAATAGACTTAAAGATAAGAATTATATGATCATCTCAATAGATGCAGAAAAAGCATTTGACAAAATACAGCACCCCTTCATGTTCAACACACTAGAAAAACTAAGGATAACAGGAACATCGCTCAACATTGAAAAGCTATCTATGCTAAGCCCCAGGCCAACATCATTCTAAATGGAGAAAAATTGAAAACATTCCCTCTAAAAACTGGAACAAGGCAGGGATGCCCTCTTTCACTACTTCTATTTAACATAGTTATGGAAACTCTAGCCAGAGCAATTAGACAGATGAAAGAAATTAAAGGGAGACAGAAAAAGAAGAACCCAAACAATCACTATTTGCCGACAACATAATTCTATACCTAGAGGATCCAAAAACTCCACCAGAAAACTTCTAGAACTAATAAATGAATTCAAAAAGTAGCAGAATATAAAATCAACATCCATAAATCAAATGCAATTCTGTATATCAGTGACAAATCCTCTGAAAGAGAAATTACAAAAAACTACCCCATTCACAACAGCATAAAAAATAAAATAAAATACTTGGGAATCAACTTAACAAAAGAGGTGAAAAACCTGTACAATGAAAACTACAGATGGTAAAGAAAGAAATTAAAGAGGACCTTAGAAGATGGAAAGATTTCCCTTGTTCTTGGATAGGCAGAATTAATATTGTCAAAATGACCATACTACCAAAAGCACTTTACAGATTTAATGCAATTCCAATCAAAATCCCAATGACATTCCTCACAGAAATACAAAAGGCAATTATGAAATTTATCTGGAAAAATAAGAGACTCAGAATAGCTAAAGCAATCCTTAGCAAGAAGAGTGAAGCAGGTGGCATCACTATACCAGACCTTAAACTATACTACAGAGCAATAGTAAAAAAAAAAAAAAAAAAAAAAAAAACAG
>NW_026006616.1:0-4741 GCF_001458135.2 Marmota marmota marmota
CCTAGCCTTAATCCTAACCCTCACCCTAACCCTAACCCAACACCTAATCCTAACCACAATCCTAGCCCTAACCTTAACTCTAACTGCATCCATTACCCTAAACATAACCCTTATCCTAATGATAACTATAGGACTAACCCTAACCCTATCACAATCCCCAAAACTATCAATTACCCTAAACCTAACCTGAGCCCTAAACCTAACCCTATCTTTACCCTAACACTAACCCTAACTCTAATTTGAGCCATAACCCTAAATTCAAACCTAAACCAAGGCCTAACACTGACCCTGACCCTAATAATCCCCAAGCTCTAAACCTTACTCTTACCCTATACCTAACCCTTACAATAGACCTAGCCATAAACCTTTCCCTAAAACTATCCCTAACTGTAACCCTAGACCTGACATTATATCTAGCCATAATTCTAACCTTAACCCTAACACAAACCCTCATCTGAGCCATAAACCTAGCCTTAATCCTAACCCTCACCCTAACCCAACCCAAGACCTAATCCTAACAATAACCCTAGCCCTAACCTTAACTCTAACTGTAACCATTACCCTATACATAACCTTTATCCTAATGATAACCCTAAGACTAAAACTAACCCTATCAATATCTCCAAACTATCAATTACCCTAAACCTAACCTGAACCCTAAACCTAACCCTATTTTTACCTTAACCCTAACCCTAACTCTAACTCGAGCTATAACCCTAAACTCAATCCTAAACCAAGCCCTAACATTGACCCTGGCCTTAATAATTCCCCTAGCTCTAAACCTGACTCTTACCCTATACCTAACACTTTCAATAGACCTAGAAGTAAACCTTTTCCTAAAACTATCTCTAACCTTAGCCCTAATTTAGCCCCATCCCTAACCCTAGTCCTAAGACTAACTCTAACTCTCACATTAGATCTTTCACTCACTCTAACTCATAACCATAATGCTAGCCCTAACCCTAGCCCTAACCCTTGCCCTATCCTTTACCCTAGCACTAACCTTAGACAAAACCTAACTCTAAATCGAGCCCTAACCTGAAGGCTATGCCAAACCCTAACACTAGCCCAAACCATAATCCTAAAACTAGCCTTAACCATAGCCCTAGCCCTAAAACAAAACCAAGCTATAGCAATAACACTAACACTTAACCTAAACCAAACCATAACCTTAAACCTAGCCCTAACCCTTACCCTAATATGAGTTGTAAGCCGAACCTTTAAACTAACCCTGAACCTGACAATGACCCTAAAACTACTAGCTCTAAACATCAACCTAACCCTAAACCTAACCCTAAAACTATCTCTAGCCCTAAAACCCTAAAACCAGCCCTAAACTTCACCCTAGTACTTACTTTAGCCCTAACCCTAACCCTATCCCTAACTTTACAGAAAACATAGCCCTAATCCTAGCTTTAACTCTAGCCCTATTCATAACCATAAACCTGGTTCTAAATAGATCTCTAACGCTATCCATTACCATAACCAAAACCCTAACCCTAATGTTAACCCAAGGCATTAACCTAAACCTATCCCTAATCTTAATCCAATCAATTACCCTGAACCTAACCTGAACCTAAACCTAACCCTATCATTACCCTAACCCTAACACTAAAACTAATTCAAGCCCTGACTTTAAACCTTAACCTATCCCAAAGCCTAACCCTGACCTTGACTCTAATAAAACCCCTAGCTCTAAACTTGAACATAACCCTACACCTAACCTTTACCCTAGACATAGCCATAAATCTAACCCTAAAACTATCTTTAACCATAATTCTGTACATGAAATTAGCCCTAGCCCTAATCCTAGTACTAAACCTAAAACAAACCCTAGTCCTCATACTAGTCCTAAACCTAGCTTTAATCATAACCCTAATTCCACCCCTAACCCTAATTCTAACCTCAACCTACCTCTATACCTAGCCATCTCTTACCCTAAACTTAACCCTAACCCTAACTCTAGGCTTAAGCCAAACAATAAAACTAGCCCTAATCCTAGCACTAATTTAACCTATCTCTATCCCTAACACTAACTATTGCCCTGAGACACACTCTAACTCTCGCCCTATACCTATCCCTAGTTCTAACCTATCCCTTATCATAAGCCTATATTTTACCATAACCCTATCCCTTGCCCTAACTCTTGACCTATCCTTAGTTTCAGTCCTAATCCTAAATCTAACCCTAACAATAAGCCTAAGCTTAACACTTACACTAGCCCTAAACCTAACCCTAGGACTAAACCAAAACCAAGCAATAGCCCTAACACTAAACATTAACTTAAACCAAACCCTAACACTAAACCTAGACCTATCTCTAGCCCTAATTCGAGTTCTAACACTAACTTTTAAACTAACACTGACCCTGACTCATATCCTAACACTCAACCTAGCTGTAAACACCACGCTCACCTTAAACTGAATGCTAAGAATAACCCTAACAATAATTCAAGTCCTATCCCTAAACCTAAAACGAACCCTGACGTGACTCTTATCCTAACACAAACCTTAGCTATAAATATCACCCTAAACTTAAACCTAACTATAACACAAAAACTAACCTAATTTTAACCCTAGTTCTTACATTAGCTGTGGCCCTAATCCTATCCCTAACCATAACACCAAAACTAGCCCTAATCCGATCCCTAAACCTAGATTTAACCCTAACTATAACCCTAACCATAGCCCTAAACCTAGCTCTAAACCAAACCCTTACCCTAAGCAAAACCCTAAACCTAAGGGTAACCCTAGACCTATCCCTAATCCTTAGGCTAACCAAAACTCTAACTCTATTAATAGCCCTAAACCTAGCTCTCATTCTAGGTCTAACCCTATCCCAAATTATAACCCTAACCCTGACCCTTATACTGACCATACCACTAATACTAGGTCTAACTCTAACCCTAATTCCAAACCAAAACCTATGGTAATCCTATCCCTAGACCTAACCCTGAAGCTAACTCCCAGCCTAGCCCTAACCATAGCTCAGAACCTAACCCTTATGCTAAACATAACCCTAAACCTAACCCTAGTTCTAACCCTCACCCTAACCCTAACTCAAGACCTAATTCTAACCATAACCCTAGTCATAACCTTAACTCTAACTGTATCCATTACTGCAAACATTACCCATACACTAATGCTAACCCTAGGCCTAACCTTAAGCTGATCATTATCCCCCAAACTGTCAATTACCCTAAACCTAACCTGAACCCTAAACCTAACCTTATCATTACCCTAATGCTAACACTAATGCTAATTTGAGCCCTAACCCTAAACTCAAACCTAAACCAAAGCCCAACACTGACCCCGACTTAATAATTCCCCTAGCTCTAAACCTGATTATTACTCTATACATAACCCTTACACTAGACTTAGACAGAAACCTAACCCTAAAAATATCCCTAACCATAACTATAGACCTGACTTTAGCCCTAGCCATAATCGTAGCCCTAAACCTAGCACAAACCCCAGCCCTTATCCTAGCCCTAAACATAGCCTTAATTATAACCCTAACCCTAAATCTAGGCCTAACCATGACTCTAACCCTAGCCCTAATTTATCCCTATCCCTAACCCTAACCCTAACCCTAGTCCAAAGAATGACGCTAACTCTCACCCTAGCCCTAACTCTAGTTCTAACCCTATACATTACTGGAAGCCTAGTCCTAGCCTGAACCATAGGTCTAACCCTAGTCCTATTCATATCCCTGACCATAACACTAGATCTAACCCTAACTCTAAATCTAACCCTAACCCTAAGCCTAAACTTCACTCTAACACTAGCCCTAACCCTGACACTAATCCAAAATCTAGCCTTAACCCTAGCCTTAGCCCTAAAACAAAACTGAGCCATAGCAATAACCATAACTCTTAACCTAAGCCAAAACCTAACCCTATACCTAGCACTAACTTTAGCCCTAATTCGAGTCCTAAACCTAACATTAAAACTAACCCTGACCCTGACACTGACCCTAAATATAAACCTTGCTCTAAACATCACCTCAACCCTAACCCTAAAACTGGCACAAATTGTAACACTAGTTCATACATTAGCCATAGCCCTAGCCATAGCCCTAACCCTATCCCTAACCAAACCCAAAACCTAGCCCTTATTTGAGACTTAACCCTACTTTGAAACCTAACCCTAAACCAAAACCTACCACTAAACCCTACCCTAACTCTAGCCTGAATCCTAACCATAACCCTAGCCTTATCACTAGCTCTAATCCTATCCATTTCCCTAAACCTAACCATAACCCTAATGGTAATCCTAGGACTAAGCCTAACCCTATCACTAACCCTAACCTTATTCATTAACCTAAACCTAACCTGAACCCTAAACCTAATCCTATCATTACCCTAACCCTAATGATAATTTGAGCCCTAATCCTATATTTAAACTAAGCCCAACCCTAACTCTGACCCTTCCCGTAATAATATACCTAGCTCTAACCCTGACCGTACCTCTAAACCTAACCCTTATATTAGACCTAGCCATAAACCTAACCTTAAAACCATTCCTAAAGTACCCATAGACCTGATATTTGCCATAGCTGTAATCCTAGCCCTAACCTTAACACAAACCATAGTCCTAACCCTAACACTGACCATAACCATAGCCCTAATCCTATCCATAACCCTAGCTCTAAACTTAGCTCTAACCCTATCAATTACCCTAAACATAGCCTTAATTCTAATGCTAACCCTAGACCTAAATCTAACCCTATGCCAAAACGT
>NW_026006617.1:0-1918 GCF_001458135.2 Marmota marmota marmota
CCCTAACTCTAACCCTAATGTAACACTAACCCTAACCCAAATTTTATCCCTAAAACTAAGCCAAACCCTAATCACAACCCTAACACTAACCATACCATAACCCTAACCCTAATTTTAACACTAACCCTAACCATAAAACTAACCATTATACTAACACAAAAACTATCCCTAATTCTAATGCTAACCCTAAACCTAAACTTAACTCAAACACTATTACTAACCCTAACAATAACACTAACACTAAACTTAACCCTAACCCTACCTCTAACCCTAACCATAAACCTAACCCTAATCCTAACCCTAAACCTAACACTTACCCTAACTCTAACCCTGTCACTAACACTAACACTCACCCTAACCATACATAATTCTATCCCTAACCCTAAACATAACACTAACACTTACCCTAACCATAACCCTAACACTAGCCTAAGACTAACACTAAACCTAACCCTAAATCCAACACTCACCCTAAACTTAACAATAACCCTAACCCTAAACCAAACAAGAACTCTAACCGTACCCCTAACCCGAACCTAACTCTAACACTAAATCTCACTGTAACACTAACCCTAACCCTAACCCTAACACTAACACTAATCATAACTCTAAACTTAACCCAAACACTAAATTTAAACTTTACCCTAACTCTAACTTTAACACTAACCCTAATCATATCCCTAACCCTAACACTAACACGACCCCTGATCCTAAACCTAACACTAACTTTAACCATAACCCTAAACCTATCCCTATCACTAAACCTAACCCTAAACCTAAACCTAAACATAAATCTAGCACAAACCATAACCCTAACTCTAACATGAACCATAACCCTAACACTAACCCTATATTAAAACTAAGCCTAACACTAATCCTAACACTAATCCTAACCCTAACCCTAAAATTATCTCTAATGCTAACCCTAACCTTAACCCAAACCTAACCCTAAACCTCAACCTAACTCTAACCTTAATTCTAACATGTACCATAACCCTAAATATAATGCTAAGCCTAATACCTCCACAAACCTTATGCAAAACCTTACACTAACCTAAACCCTAATCTTATCAATAACCATAACCCTAACATTAACACTAACTCTAACCGTAACCCTAAACCTATCCCTAAATATTACCCTAACCGTAATCCTAACTCTAAACCTAATATTAACCCTAACCCTAATCCTAACAAACGCTAATGCTAACCCTAAAACTAACCCTAACACTAACACTAATCCTAACTTTAACCCTAACTTTAATCCTAAACCTAATCCTAACTGTAACAAAATCTCTAAACCTAACCATAAACCTAAAGCTATCCCTAAAACTAACCTTAATTTTAACACTATCTCTAAACCAAAGTATAACCCTAACCCTAAACCAAACACTAACCCTAACCATAAACCTAAATCTAACACCCTAACCTTAACCCTAAACCTAACACTAACCCTAAACCTAAATCTAACTTTACTTTAACCCTAATCCTAACCCTTACCCATACCCTAACATTAACTTTAACCCTGCACTAACCCTAACCTAACACTAAATCTAACCCTAAGGCTAATCCTAATCATAACCGGAACCCTAAACATAATCCTAACCATAACCCTAACACAAATCGTAAACCTAATCCTAAAACTAACCTTAACCCTAATCCTAACTCTAACACTAACACAAACTCTAACCCTAACACTAACCCTAAAATTAACAATAACCGTAGCACTAAACCTAAATCTAAACCTAACCCTAACCTATCACTAACCCTTACAGTAATCCTAACCCTAACCCTTAACCTAATGTAACCCTAACCCTAACCATAACCATAACCCTAACTCAATTCCTAACCCAAATCAAAACCCTAAACTTAACCTAAACATAACCATAAACACTAACCCTAACTTTTACCTAACACTAAC
>NW_026006617.1:3314-12206 GCF_001458135.2 Marmota marmota marmota
CCTAACCCTAACCCTAACACTAAATCTAATCCTATTCCTAACACTAATCCTTACACTAACCCTAACCATAAACCTAGTCCTAACACTTACCTAAAACTAACCCGAACTCTCACCATAACACTAAACATAAAACTATCATTAACCCTAACACTAAACCTAACCACAACCCTAACCTTATAACTAACCCTAACGCTAACCCTAACCCTAAACCTAACACTAACCCTAACCCTAACTGAAACCTAACCCTAACCCTGACCCTTACCTCATCCTAAACCTAACACAAATACTAACACTGAACGTAACCCTAATCCTAACACTAACCATAACCCCAACAATAACCCTATAAGTAACCCTAACCCTAAGCCTAACTCTAAACCTAACATTAACTTTATCCCTGACCCTTACTTTAACCCTAAACATAACATGAAACCTAAACCTTACTTTAACACTATAACCAAATTACCCGTTACTCTAAAACTAACCCTAACCCTAACACTATGCCTCACTCTAACCCTCTTTCCATTCATAACCGAAACCCTAATTTTAACTCTAACCCAAAACAAAACCTAAACCTAACACTTACTCTAACACAAACCATAATTTTTACCCTAACACTGACCTTAACACTAACCCTAAACCAAACCCTAACCTCATTTCTAAAACTAACCCTAACCCTAACCCTAACCCCAAAACTAACCTTAACCATAAACATAACCCTAACCCTAACACTAAACCTAACTCTATTCCTATCCGTAACACTAACCTTAACCCTAATTCTAACACTAAACCTAAAAGTAACCCTAATCCTTTCCCTAAGCCTAAGACTATCCTTAAACCTAACATTAACAAAGAATCTAACTCTAAACTTAACTCTATCCCAACCCTCACACTAAAAGTTTCCCTACAACAAACCCTAACCCTAACCCTAACACTAAAACTAACCCTTACCCTAACACTAACCCTAACCTACAAGTAACCTTTAAACTAACCCTAAACCTAAACTTAAGCCTCACTCTAATGCTAATCCTAACCATAACCCTAACACTTACCCTAACACACACCATTTTCCTCACATGATCACTAATACTAACACTAACCCTAACCCTATCCCTAACCGGAATTCTAAAACTAAACCTAAACCTAAACTGAACCCTAACCCTAACCCTAACTTTAGAACTAACACTAAACATAACACTAATCCTAACCCTAAAACAAAACCTAACCCTAAACCTAAGTGTAACACTAACACTAACCATAACCTTAGCCCTAAACCTAAGCCTATCCCTAACCCTAACACTCTCTCTAAACCTAAAACTAACACTAACACTAAAGCTAACCCTAAACCTAACCCTAATCCTAACACTAATCCTGAGACTGATCTTAAACCTAACCCTTACACTAACCCTAAACTTAACCCTAAACCTAACACTAATTCTAACCATAACCCTAATCCTAACACTAACCCTAACCCCAGCCCTAACAATATCACTAATGCTAAACCTAACTCTAACCATAAACCTAAGAGTAACCCTATCCCTAACCCTTATTTAAACCCTAATACTAACACTAACCCTAACACTAATTGTAACACTATACCTAAACTAACCATAAGCCTAAAACTAACCCTAACAATAACCCTAAGCCTCACTCTAACCCTCTTTCTAATTATAAGAACAAACCTAAATTTAAATCTAACCTAACACAAAACTAAACCCAACTTTTACCCTAACACAAACCATAATTCTTACCTGAACACGAAGCTAAACATTAATCTTAACTGAAACCCTAACCCTACTTCTAAATCTAAGCCTAACCCTAACTTGTACCCTAACCCTAACCCTAACCGAAAAACTAACCTTAACCATAAGCCTAATCCTAACCCTAACACCAACCCTAACCATAAGCCTAACCCTAATCGTAACACTATCCCTAACCCTAATTCTAACACTAAACCTAAGAAGTAAACCTAAACAATTCTCTAACCCTAAAACTATTCAGAACCCTAACCCTAACACTAACACTAACACTAACACTGAACCTAACCCTAAACCTAACCCTCCCGCTAACCCTCACCCTAAACCTTACCCTAACACAAACCCTAACCCTAATTCTAACAGTAATCATAACCCTTACACTAACACTAACCATAACCTACAAGTAGCCATTAAAATAACACTAAACTTAACCCTAAGCCTCACTCTAAACCTAATCCTAACCATAACCTTAACCCTTACTCTAAAACAAACCATATTCCTCACATGAACACTAATCCTAACCCTAACCCAAACCATAACCCAAACCTAACCCTAATCTAAAACTAAATCTAAACCTAACCCTAACCCTAACCCTACCTCTAATCCTAGAACTAACACTAAATATAACCCTAACCCTAACCCTAAAATGAACCCTAACCCTAAACCTAATAATAACACTAAACCTAACCCTAACCTTAGCCCTAATCCTAAACCTATCCCTAAAACTAACACTCTCCTAACCCTAACATTAACACTAAAGCTTACCCTAAACATAACCCTAACCCTAACACTAACCCTTAAACTAATCTTAACACTAACACCTACACTAATCCTAAACCTAACCCCAAACCTAACACTAACTCTAACACTGAACCTAACCCTAATCCTAATACTAACTGTAACTCCAACACTAACCCTATCACTAACCCTAACCCTAAGCCTAACCATAAACCTAACAGTAACCCTATTCCTAACCCTTTCTTAAACCCTAACACTAACACTAACCCTAACCCTAATGCTAACACTATACCTAAACTACCTGTAACCCTAAACCTAACCCTAACCCTGACCATATGCCTCACTCTAACCCTCTTTCTAATCATTACCAAAACCCTAATTTTAACTCTCACCTAAAACAAAACCAAAACCTAACCCTTACCCTAATACAAACCATAATTCTTACCCGAACACTAAGCCAAACACTAACCCTAGCCAAAACCCTAACCCTAATACTAAAACTAACCCTAACCCTAACTTGAACCCTAACACTAACTCTAACCCCAAAACTAACCTTAACCATAAACCTAACCCTAACCCTAACACTAATCCTAACCATAAGCCTAAACCTAACCCTAACACTAACCCTAACCATAAGCCTAACCCTAACCATAACACTAACCCTAATCATAATTCTAACCCTCAACCTAAAAGTAACACCAAACCTATCCCTAAATCTAACATTATTCCTAACCATAACCCTAACCCTAACACTAACACTAACACTGAACCAAACCTAAACCTAACCCTAACCCTAACCATTATCATAAACCTTACCCTAAAACAAACCATAAATGTAAACCTAACCCTAACACTAATCGTAACCCTTACACTAACACAAACTCTAACTTACAATTAACCATAAAATTCTTACTCTAACCCTAACCTTAACCCTAACACTATACCTAAACTACCCTTAATTTAAAACTAACCCTAACCCTAATCCTTTACCTGACTCTAACCTTCTTTCTAATCATAAACAAAAGCTTAATTTTAACTCTAACCTAAAACAAAACCTAAACGTAACCCTTAACTTAACACAAACTGTAATACTTACCCTAACTCTAATCTTAATACTAACACTAACTCAAAGACTAACCCTAATTCTAAACCTTATCTTAACCCTAACCTGAACCCCAACCCGAAACCTAACCCATAAACTAACCTTACCCATAAACCTAACCATAACCCAACACTAAACCTAACCATAACCCTAATCCTAATGGTAACAATAACCCTAAACCTGATTCTAACTTTAAACCTTAAAGTAACCGTAAAACTATCCCTAACCTTAAGACTATCCCTAAACCTAACCCTAACACTAACAGTAACACTGAACCTAACCCTAAACCTAACCCTATCACTAACCCTCACCCTAACTCTTACCTGATACAAAATCTAAACCTAACACTAATCCTAACCCTAACACTAACACTAACCCTAACCTACAAGTAAACCAAAACTAAACCTAAACCTAATTCTAAGCCTCACTCTAGCCCTACTCCTAAACCTAAACCTAACACTTACCCTATTCCTAACCTAACAGAAACCATAAACCTAAATCTTACCCTAACACAAACCATATCCCTGACACACACACAATTCTAACACTAACCCTAACCCTAATCTGAACTCTAAAACTAACCCTAACACTAACCCAAACCTTAAAACTAACCCTAGTTCTAAAACTAACCCTAAACATAACCCTAAACCTAACCCTAAAACCAACCATAAAACTAACCCTAAACCTAACTGTAACACTACACTAACCCTAACCATAGCCCTAACCCTAAACCTATTCCTAATCCTAACACTGCCCTAACCCTTACCCTAACATTAACACTAAAGCTAGTGGTAAACCTAACCCTTACCCTAACAATAACGCTATCCTTAACACTAACCCGAACCCTAACCCTAACCCTAAAACACTAACCCTAAACCTAAACATAACCCTAAACCTAAAACTAACCCTAAACATAACCCTAACCCTAACCCTAACATGGATTGTAAACCTAAACCTAACCCCAGCCCTAAACCTAATACTAATCCTAAAACTATCCCTAAGCCTAACACTATCCCTAACCCTAACACAAACACTAACACTAACACTTACAATAAACCTAAACCTAACCTTAACACTAATCGTAAAAGTAACCCTAATCCTAATAATAACACTCTCATGAACCCTAATTTTAACACTAACACTAACCCTAAATCTCACCACAAACATAACCTAACCCTAACACTTACTCTAAACCTAATGCTAACACTAAGCCTCAACCTAATTCTAATACTATCCCAAACACTAATCTGAACCGTAACCCTAATTCTAACTGTAACACTAACCCTAATCCTAACCATAAAAATACAACTAACCCTAAAACTAACCCTAACTGAAACTCTAACACGAAAATTAACCTAACCCTAACCGTAACCCTAACACTATCACACACCCTAACACTAACCCTAACACAAACCCTAACCCTAACCCTAATGCTAACACAAACCCTAATCAAACCCTAAAACTAATCTAACTTTAACCCTAATGCTTACCTAAACCTAACCCTAACCCTAACACTAACCGTGAACCTAACCCTAACACTAACCCTAACCCCAACACCAACCCTTATCCTATAACTATCTGTAACACTAAACCTAACCCTAAACCTAACAACAATCATAACACTAAACTTAACCCTAACCCTAGCCCTAAATCTAAATGTAATCTTAACCATAATCATAACAATAACCTTAACAGTTTCCCTATCACAAACACTAACCTAACCCTAACAGTAACACTAACACTAACAAAAAAGACAAACCTAACTCTAACTCTAAAACTAACCCTAAACCTAACCTGAACCCTAACCCTATACCTTACCCTATACCTGACCCTATCACAAAGATTAACACTAACCCTAACATTAACTCTAACCCTAATCTCAAACCTAACCCTAACCCTAATACTAACCCTTACCCTAACTCTAACCCTAATCATCATTGTAAACCTTACCCTAAACCAAACCCTAAACATAACACAAACCCTAACACTAAACCTAACACTAACCCTAAATCTAAGCATAACCCAAAAACTAACACTAAACCTAACACTCACCCTAAGCCTAAGCCTAACCCTAACCCTAAACTTAATCCTAACACTAACACTAACATAAATCCTAAAGCTTACCATAACCATAACCCTAACACGAACACTAACGCTAACCCTAATTCTAATCATAAACCTAACACTAACCATAACATTAAACCTAACCCTAACCATAACACAAACACTAAAACTAACCTTAACCTTAACTCTAAACATAATGCTAACACTAACCCTAACCTTAACTCTATTCCTTATGCTAACTATAACACTAACCCTAAACCTAACCCTAATACTAACCATAACACTAAACCTAATCCTAACCCTAAACCTAAAAAAACCCCTAAAACCATTCCTAAACCTAAACCTAACGGTAAGTTTTACACTATTCCTAACCCTAATCTTAACCCGAACACTAACACTAAACCTATCCTTAACCTTAAAGTTAATCCTAATCGTAACCCTAACCCTAACCCTAAACCTAAACCTAACCCTAATACAAACCCTAACCTTTGTATAACAGTAACCCTAACCCTAACCCTACCCCTAACACTAACAATAATCCCAACCCTAACACAAACATTTACCCTAATCCAAAAACTAACCTATACCCTAACCGTAAATATAACCCTATTCCTAACCATTACCCTAATCCTAACGCTGACCCTAACACAAACCCTAAGCTAACCCTAAACCTAACCTTGTCCCTAACCCTAACCCTAACCCTAACACTAACACTAACACTAATCTTAACCATTACCCTAACCCTATCACTCACCTATTCCTAACACTAAGCCTAATCCTAAACTTAAAACTAAACCTAAACATAATTATAACCCTAACCCAAACACTAGTGCTAACCCTAACCTTAACCTAACACTAATTCTAACCCAAACCACAACCCTAAACTTAAACCTAATCCCAACCATAACCCTAACCCTAACCCTAAAGCTAACCCTAACACAAACCCTAACCCAAACACTAACCCTAAACTTAACCTTAAACCTTACCCTAACACTAAACCTAAACCTAACCCTAACACTAACACTCAACTTCACCATAAACCTAACCCTAAACTTAACATAAATCTAATCCTAATCCTAACATTAACCATAAACCTAACTGTAACCCTAACCCATACACTAATCCTAACCCAAACCCTAATCCTAACTTTAACACTAACCTCAATCTTAACTGTAAACCTACACCATACTCTACCACTAACCCCAAACCTAACCTTAACACGAACCCTAACACTAACCCACATCCTAACAATAACACTAGTACAAACCCTAACTTTAACCCTAACCCTAACACAAACCCTAACCCTAACTTAATTCTAACTCTTAGCCTTGCCTAACCCTGAACATAATTTAACTCTAACACTAACTTTAACCCTAAAACTAACACAAATCCTAAACCCAACTATAACTCTATAACTAACACTAACCCTAACACAACCCTAAACCTAACACTAGCCCTAAACCTAACACTAATTCTAACCGTAACACTAAAATTACCTCTAAACATAACCCTAACCATAAAACTAACCCTAACCCTACCTCTAATCCAAACACTAAATCTAACCCTAATGCTAACCTGACAACTTACACTAACACAAACCCTAAACCTAAACCTAACAGAAAACCTAACACTAAATTTAAACCTAACTCTAACCCTTATTCTAAAATTAAACCTAAACCTAACCTGAACCCTAACCCTAACCCTACCCTAAACCTAACCCTTACCTAAATGTAACCCTAACCTTAAATGTAACCCTAATCTTAACCCTAAATATAACCCTAATCTTAACTCTAACCCTAACACTAACCCAAAATCTAACCCTAACTCAAAACCTAAAACTAACCATAACAGTATCCGTAACCCTAATCTAAACTTAACCCTAACACTAATCCTAATCCTAACCTTAACCCTAACAATAAACTTAACTCTAACCCTAACCCTAACAGTAACCCTAACCCTGACCCTAACCCTAACCCTAACACTCACCTAATCCTAATCCAAATCCTAACACTACCCCTATCCCTAATTCTAACACTAACCCTTAACCTAACTATAACCCAAACCCAAACACTAATGGTAACCCTAACCTTAACTCTAACACCAACCCTAATCCTTACCCTAACCCTAGCTCTACCTCTATCACTATTCCTTACCCTAAGCCAAATCCTCTTTCTAATGCTACCCTAGTCCTAACCATAATTCTTAGCCTTCCCCAAACCCTATCTCTATTATGAGTCCTAAACATAGCCCTCATTCTAGCTCTAACTCTAACCATAACCCTCACCCTTATTCTGACCCTAACACTAACCCTAGATCTAAACCTGACCCTAACCCTAAACCGAACTTTGACACTACCTCTAACTGTAAACCTATACCTAAACCTAACAGTAACAATAGCACTAGACAAACTTAATTTTAAATAGAATAATAAATCTAACCCTAGCCTAAACAAAAACGTAGCACCAGCCCTAACAATAACCCTTAACCCAACGTAAAGACTAAACCTCTCACTAGACCAAATGCTAGTCTTAATTGTGGCTCTAAACCTAAAACTAACCCTAACCCCACAATGACCCTTAATCTAATAGAAACCCTAGCTCTAAACCTTATCCTAAACCAAAACCTAACCCTAACACTAGACTTATCCATTACCCTTACCCCAAAACTAGCCATAAACTTATTCATCACTCTTACATTACCCAAGCCCCAATGTTAGCCCTTAACATCACACAAAAACTAGTCCTTATCCTAGCCCTAAACCTAGCCCTAATCATAACCCTAACCATAAACTTAGACCTAACCCTAATTGTAAACCCTTGCCCTAGCCATAACCCTAGCTCAAATTCTAATTCTCAGCCTAAAGATAACCCTAACCCAAAACCTAACACTAGCCTTGACTCAAAACCTAACCCTCACCCTAGCCCTATCTGTAGCTCAAATGCCTACACTCACCCTAACCCTAAACCTAAAATTAACCCTAGGCCTAACCCTAACCCTAAACCTAATACTAACCTTAACCCTAGCCCTAAATTTAGCTCTAACCCTATCCATTACTCTAAAGAAATGCCTAAACCAAATGCGAACCCTAGGCCAAATTATAACCCTATATTTAACACTAATCCTATCCATTACTCTAAACCTAACTGGAACCATAAACCTAACTCTATCCATTACGCAAACCCTACTCTGAACCCACAGCTAATTCAAGCATAAACCCTAAATCTTAACCTAAAC
>NW_026006617.1:14162-36362 GCF_001458135.2 Marmota marmota marmota
TTCCGTAGACCTGACATTAGCCTAGCTCAAATCCTAGCCCTAACCCTAATACAAAACTTAGCCAACACCCTAGCAATGAACCTCACCTTAATCATAAACTTTACCCTAACGTTAATCCTAACCTTTATCCTCTCACCCTAGTACTAAAATTAGCTCTATTCCTATTCCTTTCCCTAAACCTAACCCTAGGCCTAAACCTAACACTAACCCTAGCCCTAACTGTAGGCCTAAACCTAACTCTAACCCTAGCCCTAATCCAAGCCCTAATTTAGCCCTATCCCTAACCCTAACCCTAGCCCTAAGACTAACTCTAACTCTCACACTAGCTCTATACCTAGTTCTAACCCTATCCTTTACCATAACCATACAGCTAGCCCTAAACATAGCCCTACCATAGCCCTATACTTAGCCCTATCTGAAAACCTAGATCTCAACCTAACTCTAAATTTAACAGTAAGACTAAATCTAGCCATAACTCTACTCCTATCCCTAAACGTTAACCTAAGCCTAAATCTCACACTGACACTAGTCCTAACCCTAAGACTAATCATAAAACTAACCCTAACCCTACCCCTAGCCCTAAAACAAAACCAATTAATAGCTGTAACCTTAACCCTTAAACTAAACCAAACCCTAACCGTACACCTAACCTTAATCTATCCCTAATTATAGTCTAACCCTACCCCGAAAACTAACCCTGACCCTGACTCTTACCCTAACACTAACCCTGGCTTTAAACATCATCAACAGCATAAACCTAACCTTAACACTAGACCTAGACCTAAGTCTAACCCTATAACTAGCTGTAATCATAAACCTACTTGTAGCCTTAACCCTAGCCCTAAACTAACCCAAAACCTAGCCTTATTCCAAGTCCTAAACCTAGCTTTAACCCTAAATTTAAACCTAACCCTAACCCAAACACTAGCCCTATTCCTATACATACCCCTAGCCATAACCTTAGTGCTAACCCTAGTCATTACCCTACCAGTAACCCTAACCCTTATGATAACCCTAGGCCTAACCCTAACACTATAAATTACACTAAACCAAACCTAAACCCTAAATCTAACTCTGTCATTACCCTAACCCTAAATCTAACACTAATTTGAGCCCTGCACCTAAACACTAACTTAACCCAAACCCTAATCCTGACCCTGATTCCACCCTAGATCTAAACTGGACTCTAACCAAAAACCTAAACATTACACTGGACCAAGCCATAAACCTAATGCTAAACTAACTGTAACCCTAGACCTGACATTAGCCATAGCCCTAATACTATCCCCAACCCTAAAACATATCCTAGTCCTCTTCGTAGCCCTAAACATAGCCTTAGTCATAACCCTAAACATAACACTAGTTCTAACCCTAATACTAACCTTCGCCTATGCCCTAAACCTAGCTATAACCACATGCTTTACCCTATAATAAACCCAAACTCTAACCCTAAACCTAGTGGTAACCCTTGCCTTATCCTTAGCTCTAGCACTAACCCTAGATAGAAACTTAACTCTAAATCTAACCCTAACTCGATGCCTAAGAATAATCCTAAAACTAGCCCTAACCCTAGCCCTAACATAACCCTAGCAGTAATTTAGCCCTATCCTTAAACCTAACCCTAACCCTAGCCCTAAGACTAACTCTAACTCTCACACTAGCCCTACCACTCATTCTAACCCTATCCTTTACCATTAACCTAATCCTAGCCCTAAACCTAGTGCTAACCCTTTCCCTATCACTAACCTTAGGCAAAACGTAACTCTAAATCTAGCCCTAACCCAAAGCCTAAGCCTAACCCTAACACTAGCCCAAACCATAACTCTAATCCTATAATGAGTCCTAACGTTAGTTTATCCCTTAAACAAAACCCAGCCATAGCTCTAACCCTAACCATTAACCTAAACCAAACCTTAACCTTACACTTAGACCTATTCCTAGCCCTAATTCGAGTTGGAAGTCGAAGCCTAGAACTAACCCTGAACTGACACTGACCCTAACTCTTCTATCTCTAAACATCACCCTAACAATAAACCTAACCCTAACACTAAATCTAGCACTAAAACCATAAACTAGCCCTAATTGTAAATGTAGTACTTGCATTAGCTATAATTCTAACACTAGCCCTAACATAACCCAAAACCTAGCCCTACTCCGAGCCCTAACCCTAGCTTTAAACCTAACTTAACCCTAACATAATTGTAATCATAACTCTAGCCTTAAACTGATCTCTAAATCTATCCATTAACATAACCATAACCCTAACCATAATGATAACCCTAGGCATAAACCTAACACTATCCTGAATCCTAATCTTTCCATTACTGTAAACCTAACATGAATCCTAAACCTAACCCTATCATTACCCTAAACTTAATTCTAAAACTAATTCAAGCCCAAACTGAAACCTTAACCTAACCCAAACCCAAAACCAGACCTTGACCCTAATAATACCCCTATCTCTAAACTTGACCATAACCCAACACCTAAACCTTAGTCTAGACGTAGCCATAAACCCAACACTAAAACTATCTTTAATCATAATTCTGGACCTGAAATTTGTTCTAGCCCTAATCCTAGTCCTAACCATAAAAACAGACCTAGCCCTCATCCTAGCCCTAAACCTAGACTTAATCATAACCCTAATTCTAGCCCTACACCTAACCCTAATTCTAACCCTCACCCTACCTTTAAACTAGTTATAATGTCATAACTTACTCTAAATTTAAACCTAACACTAACCCTAAGCCTAGGCTTAAGCTAAACACAAAACCTAACCCTAATCCTAGCCCTAATTTAGCTCTATCTCTAATGCTATCCTAACCCCAGGCCTACGACTAACTCTAATTCTTGCCCTATCCCTATCCCTATCTCTATTTCTATCCCTATCCGCTACTGTAAACCTAACACTAGCCTAAACCCTTGCCTTAAAGTTAGTCCCAGCCCTAACCCTAACTCTAAATCTAACTTTAAACCTAAGCTTAAGCCTAATATTAACACTAGCCCTATCCCTAATGATAATCATAAAACTAACCCTAAGCCTAATCCTAGCAGTAAACCAAAACTGAGCAATAGCCCTAACCCTAAACTTCAACTTAAACCAAAAACTAACACTACACCTAGACATAGACCTAGCCTTAATTCGGGTCCTAAGCCTCACCTTAAAACTAATCCTGACCCTGACTTATATCTTAACACTCACCCTAGCTCAAAACACCACCCTAAACTCAAAACGAACTATAACATTAACAATAGCCCTAATTCGAGTCTTAATGCTAACCCTAAAACAAACCCTGACCCTGACTCCCATCCTAACAAGAATTATACCTATAAATATCACCCTAACAGTAAACCTAACCCTAGCACTCAAACTACCCCTAACCCTAACCCTAAAAATAACACTAATGGTAACCATAGATCTTACATTAGCCATTACCATAATCCTAGCCCTAAACCTAACAGAAAAACTAGCCCTAAACCAAGCTCCAAACCTAGTTTCAACTCTAATTCTAACCCTAACCATAGCCCTAACTCTAGATCTAAATCAACACCTTACCCTAAGCGAAACCCTAAACCTAAGAGTAACCCTGGACCTATCCCTAATCCTTAGACTAACTAAAACCCTAACCCTATTAATAGTCCTAACCCTAGCCTTCATTTTAGCTCTAACACTATCCCAAACCCTAACCCTAACCCTGACCCTTATTCTGACCCTAACACTAAACCTAGGTCTAACCCCAACCCTAACCCTAACACCAATTTTACCGTAATCTTATCCCTAGACCTAACTCTGAACCTCTCAGCCTAGCCCTAGCCATAGCTCAGAGAGTAACCCTTATGCCAAACATAACCCTAAAACTAATTCTAGTTCTAACCCTCACCTTAACCCTAACACAAGACATAATCCTAACCATAACCCTAGCCCTAACCTTAACTCTAACTTTATCCATTACCCTAAACATAACCCTTACCATAATGCTAACCCTAGGCTTAACCCTAAACATATCACTCTCGCCAAACCTATCAATTACCCTAAACCTAACCCTATCATTATGCTAAACCTAACCCTTATGTTAATTCTAGCCCTAAACCTAACCTCAAACCTAAAACAAACCCTAACACTGACCATTATCCTAATAATTTCCCTAGGTATAAACCTGACTCTTACACTAGACCTAGCCATAAAACTAACCCTAACATTATTCCTAACCTTAACACTAGATGTGATATTAACCCTAGCCATAATCCTAGCCCTAACCCTAACACAAACCTTGCCCTTATCCTAGTCCTAAAGATAGCCTTAATTTAATTCCTAACCCAAAACCTATGCCTGACACTAACACTTATCCTAGCACTAATCTTAGCCCTAATTTAGCCCAATCCCTAACCCTAACCTTAACCCTAGCCCAAAGACTAACTATAACTCTCACCCTAACCCTAAATTTAGTTCTAACCATATCCCTTACTAGAACCCTAATCCTAGCCCTAACTCTTGGTCTGATCCTGCCCTATTCATAGACATGGCCATAACCCTAGATCTAACACTAACACTAAATCTAACCCTAACCGTAAGCCTAAACCTAATCCTAACACTAGCCCTAATGCTAATGTTAATCCTAAAACTAGCCCTAACACTAGCCTTAGCCCTAAAACAAAACTGAGCCATAGCAGTAACCCTAAACCTTAACCTAAACCAAACCCTAACCCTACACCTAGCCCTGACCATATCCCTAATTCTAGTTCTAACCCTAACCCAAAAACTAACCCTGACTCTGACCCTTACCCTAACACTAACCCTGGCTCTAAACATCATCATCACTGTAAACCTCAACCTAACACTAGAACTAGCCCTAACCCTAACCTTACAACTAACAATAATCATAACCCTACTTCATACATTCAACTAGCCCTAACCTAACGCAAAACCTAGCTTAAACTGGGTCCTAAACCTAACTTTAACCCTAAATTAAACCTAACCCTAACCCCAAACTAGCCCTAATCCCATACATAACCCTAGCCCTAAACATAGGTCTAAACCTATCCATTACACTAACAATAGCCCTAACCCTTAAGCTAACCCTAGACCTAACCCTAACACTATCCATTACACTAAACCAAGCGTAAACCCTATAATTAGCTCTGACATTACCCTAAACATAAACTCTAACCTAACTCAATCCCTAACCCTGACCCTGACCTAAAATTAACCCAAGATATAAACCTGAATCTTAACCTAAACCTGATCTTTACACTGCACCAAGCCATAAATCTAACACTAAATCTAGCTCTAACTATAACCCTAGACCTGACAATAGACCTAGGCCTAATATTATTCCTATCCCTAACAGAAACCCTAAACCTCATCCTAGCCATAAACCTAGCCTTAATCTTAACCCTAACCCTAATTCTAGCCCTAACCCTAATACTAACCTTGCCCTAGCCCTTAACCTAGCCAAAACCACATCTCTTACCCTAAACATAACCCTAACTCTAACCCTAACACTTTTTGTCACAATTGTCCTATCCTTAGCCCTAGCTTTAACACTAGATAAAAACCTAACTTTAAAATCTAACCCTAAATCGATGTGTAAGCCTAAAACTAGCCCTAACCCTTATGCTAATTCTAAAACTAGCTCTAACCCTAGCTCTAACACTAACCCTAGCCGTAATTTAGCCCTATCCCTAACCCTAACCCTAACCCTAGCCCTAAGAATAACTCTAACTCTCACATTGGCCCTATCACTCGTTCTAATCCTATCCTTTACCATAAAACTAATGCTATCCCACATGTTAGTCCTAACCCTTGCCCTATCATTAGCCCTAGCACTAACCTTAGATAAAAACTTAACTCTAAATTTAACCCTAAACCGAAGCCTGAGCCTAAATCTAAGACAAGCCCTATTCCTAACACTAATCCTAAAAATTTCAATAACCCTAACCCTAGCCCTAAAACCAAACTGAGTCAAAGCTCTAACCCTAACCCTGAACCTAATCCAAGCCCTAACCCTACACCTAGCCCTAACACCAGCCCTAATTCGAGTTTTAAGCCAAACCATAAAACTAACCCTGACCCTTACCCTGACAAAAACATTTACCCGAGGTCTAAACATCACCCTAACCCTAAACCTAAACCTAATAGTAAAGTCAGCCCTAAAACACTAGAATTAGCCGTAATCATAACCTTAGTACTTACATTAGCTGTAACCCTAAACCTAGCACTAACTTAAGCAAAAACCTAGCACTAATCATAACCATAACCCTAGCCCTAAACTGATTTCAAACTCTATCAATTACCATAACCCTATCCATAACCCTAATGCTAATTCGATCCCTAACTTTAAAACTTAACCTACCCCAAACCTTACCCCAAAACTTCACGCTAATAATACCCCCAGCTCTAAACCTCATGCTAACCATAAACCTAACCCTTACATTAGACGTACCCATAATCCTAATCCTAAAACTATCTGTAACCATAATTCTGGACCTGAAATTAGTCCTAGCACTAATTGATAGCCCGAACCATAAAAAAAAAAAAAAAACTAGCTCTCATCATAGCCCTAAACCTAGTCTTCATCATAACCCTAACACTAACCACAACTGTAACCCTAATTATAACCCTCACCCTACCTCTAAACTAGATATAAATCTATCCCTTACCCCAAACTTTGCCCTAACTCTAAACCTAAACTCTAAACTCTAATTCTAACTGCTAAACCTAACCCTAACCCTAACCTTAACCCTAACCCTAGGCTTAAACTTAACAATAAACCTAGCCCTAATCAAAGCCCTAATTTAGCCCTATATCTAATTCTTACCCTAAACCTAGACCTAAGACTAAATCTCTCCCTAGTCCTATCCGTAGTTCTAACCCTATCCCTTACCATAACCCTAAACCTAGTCACAATCCATACCCTCTCCTTAGTTATAACACTAACCCTAGATCTAACCCTAATTCCAAATTTAACCCTAAATCAAGACCTAATCCTAACCATAACCCTAGCCCTAACCTTAAGTCTAACTGTATCATTACCGTAAACATAAACGTTACCCTAATGCTAACCATAGGCCTAAACCTAAACATATCACTATCACCAAACTTATCAATTTCCCTAAAACTACCCTGAACCCTAGACCTAATCCAATCATTACCCTAACCCTAAACCTAAAGCTAATTTTAGCCCTAACCCTAAACTCAAACCTAAATTAATCCCTAACACTGACAATAACTCTAATAATTCCCCTAGCTCTAAACCTCACTCTTACCTTATACCTAACCCTTACACTAGACCTAGCCATAAAACTAACCCTAAAACTATTCATAAGCATAACCCTAAACCTGATATTAGCCCTATCCATGATACTAGCCATAACCCTAACACAAACCCCTAGCCCTTATCCTAGCCCTAACCATAGCCTAATTATAAACATAATCATAACCCTAGGCCTAACTTTAACACTAAATTTAGCCTTAATCTTAGACCTAATTTAGCCCTGTACCTAACTTTAACCCTACCCCTAGCTCAAAGACTAACTAACTTTCACATTATTCATAATATTAGTTCTAACCCTATACTTTACTGGAACCCTAATCCTAGCCCAAAGCATAGATCTGTCACTAGCCCTATTCATAGCCCTAGCAGCAATCCTAAATCTAACCCTAACTCTAATTCTAACCCTAAGCCTTAGCCTAAACCTAAACCTACCACTAGCCCTAACACTAAGGCTAATCCTAAAACTAGCACTATCCATAGCCCTAAAACAAAACCAAGCCATAGAACTAACTCTAACCCTTAATATAAACTAAGCCCTAACCCTACACTAAGCCATGATTCTAGCCCTAATTTGAGTTTTAAGCCAAACCCTAAAACTAACCCTGACCTTGACTCTGAACTTAACACTAACCCTAGCTCTAAACATCACCCTAACCCTATACCTAAACATAACAATAGACCTAGCCCTAACCCTAACATTAAAATTAGCCCTAATCGCAAACCTGGTACTTACATTAGTCGTTACCTTAAACTTAGCCTTAACTTAAACCAAAATCTAGCCTTATTCTGAGCACTATCCCTAGATTTACCCCTAACCCTAACCCTATCACTAATCATAACTATAACCCTAGGTGTAACCCTAGATTTAACCCTAACCCGAACCCTAAACCTAACCCTATCAAGAATTGTAACAATAATCGTAGCCGTACACCTATTTCTAACCCTATCCATTACCCTAACCCTAACCCTAACCCTAATGCTAAACCTTGGCCTAAACCTAAATGAATACCTAATTCTAACCCTATCCATTACACTAAACCTAACCTGAAACCGAAATCTAACACTGTCTTTACCCTTATCCTAACTCTAATGCTAATTCGAGCCCTAATATTAAACTTTAACCTATCTAAAACACTAATCTTGACTCTCACCCTAATAGTACCCTTAGCTCTAAACCTGAAACTAACTCTAAACCTAACCCTTACACTAGATGTAGCCATAAACCTAACCCTAAAACTATTTTTAACCATAACACTGGACCTCAAATTAGCCCTCGCCTTAATCCTAGCCTTAAATCTAGACTTAAACCTAACCTGAACCATAATCCGAGCCCTAACCCTAATTCTATTCCTCACCATAGGCCTAAAACTATCTATAACCTCATCCTGTACCCCAAAACTTACCATAACCCTAAACCTAACCCTAACCCTCACCCTAAACCTAGGCCTAACACAAAGCCTATTGCTAATCCTAGCCTTTATTTAATCCTATCCTTATCCTAAACCTAGCCATAAGACTAACTCTAACTCTTGCCCTATCCCTAATCCTAGCCCTAGCTCTATCCTTAGCCTTAATCCTAATCCTATATCTAAGCCTAAATCTAAATCTAAACTGAACTCTAAATTTAACTGTAAAAATAAGCCTAAACCAAACCTTAACACTACCCCTAACCATAATTCTATTCCTAAAACGTGCCCTATCCCTAAACCTAGTCATAAACCAAAACAAAGCCATAGCCCTCATCCTAACCCTTAACCTAAATCAAACTCTAACCCTAAAATTTCACTAAAAACTAACTCTAAAACTAACCTTGACCCTGACACTGACCCTAACACTAATCCTAGCTCTAAACATCACCCTAACCTAAAATTAACCCTGACACTATATCTAGCCTTAACCTAACCCTAAATCTAGCTTTAATCATAATCCTAGTTCATACTTTAGTCATTATCAAACCGTAGCCCTAACCCTAACACAAATTCTACACCTAATCAGAGCCCTAACTCTAGCTTTTAGCCTAATACTAGGCCTAAACCTCACACTAACACTAGCACTAAACCTAACTCTAAATTTATTCCTTACACTAAGCCATACCCTAACCCAAATGCTAATCCTAGTCCTAATCTTAATCCTTAGCCTAACTTAAACTCTAATCATAATACTAGTCTTAACCCTAGTTCTCATTCTACCTTTAACCTAACCGTGACCCTCATATGACCTAACAGTAACCCTAGGTCTGAACCTGACCGTAACCCTAAACCAAACCCTAACAGTAGCCCTCCTGGTAACCCTATACCTATATCTAAGCCTAACACTAGACCTAGATGCAAAGCTAATCCTAACTATAGCTATAACTCTAGCCCTAGACCTAAACAAAAATGTAGCACTAGCACTAACAATAACCCTTAACCTAAACTGAACACTTGCCCTACACCTAGACCTAAACCTAGTCCTAATTCTGGATCTAACCCTAACCCTAACCCTATCCCCAAAATGACCCTGATTCTAACACTGAACCTAGCTTTAAACCTGACACTAACTCAAAACCTAGACCTAACACTAGACCTAGTCATAACCCTAACCCTAAAACTAGCCATAAGCATAACCCTAGCCCTTACATTACCCATAGTCCTAACCCTAGACCTAAACCTATCACAACACCTAGGCCTAATCCTAGGCCTAAACTTAGCTCTAAGAATAACCCTCAGCCTAACCCTTGCCCTAATCCTAGCCCTAACATAAGCCTCGCCTTAGACATAACCCTAGCTCAAAGCCTAACCTTACACTAAACATAAACCTAGCTCTATCCTAAACCCTAAACCTAACCCTAACCCTAATCCTAACTTTAAACCTAGCATGAACTTTAGCTCTAAACATATCCATTACTCTAAACATAACCCTAACCTTAATTAAAACCCTATCCCTAACATTAAACATAACTCTAACCATAAATGTAAACCTAGACCTAAACCTAAACCTAACCCTCGCCCTAACCCTAAACCTACCTCAAACACTAACCCTTGCCCTAATCTAACCATAACCCTAGCCCTAAACCTAACACTTACCTTAACCCCAAAACTTACCCTAAATCACACCCTATCCCTATCCCTAAACCTAGCCCTAATCCTAGACTTAATCCTAACTATAACCTAGCCCTAACCCTAGCTCTAAACCTATCCATTTCACTAAACATAACCCTAACCCTAATGCTATACCTAACCCAATTGCTAAACCTAACCCATCCATTACCCTAAACCTTAACTGAAACCGAAACTAAACCCTATCCATTACGCTACACCTAAACCTCACCCTAAAGCTAATTCGAGCCCTAATCTTAAACCTTTACCTAAACCAAATGCTAACCCTGAACCTGACTCTGATCCTGACTCTAATATTAACCCTAGCCCTAAAACTGACCTTTAATCTAAACCTAACTCTTACACTAGACCTAGCCATAATCTAACCCTAAAACTATTTTTAACATTAACCCTACAACTGATATTAGCCCTAGATATTAACCCTAGACCTGATATCAGACCTGAAACTAGCACTAGCTATAACCCTATCTGAAATCCTAGGCTTTAACCTAGCCATAAACCTAGCCTTAATCCTAAACTAAACCATAACCCTAGGCCTAATCCTAATTCAAACCCTCACCCTAGCCCTAAAGCTAGCTATAACCCCACTCATTCCCCTAAACTTAACCTTAACACCAATGATAACCCTAACCTCTAGCCCAACCCCTTGGTCTAAACTTAACACTAATCCTAGCTTTAATACTGGCCCTAATTTAGCCCTAACCCTAACACTAACCCCAGCCCTACTCCTAGCCCTAATTTAGCTCTACCCCAAAACTAACTCGAGCCCTAATCCTAGCCATAATAGAGCCCTAACCCTAACACTAACCCTAGCCCTAATCATAGACCTAATTTAGCCCTAACCTTAACCCTAACCCTAAATGTACTACTATGGCAAACTCTAATTCTTGCCCTAGCCATATCCCTAGTTCTAACCATGTTCATTACCATAACCCTAACCCTAGCCCTAGCCTGAGCAATAACCCTAGATCTAACTTTAACTCTAAATCTAACCCTAAACCTAAGCCTATACCTCAACTTAACACTAGCCATAAACCTTATGCTAATCCATAAACAAGCCGTAACCATAGCCCTAGCCCTAATACAAACCCAACCTATATCCCTAACCCTTAACCTAAACCAAACCCTAACCATACACGTAGTACTAAATTTAGCACTAATTCGAGTTCTAACCCTAACCCTAAAACTATCCCTGACTCTGATACTGACCCTAACAATAACCCTTGCTCAAAACATCACCCTAACCCAAAACCTAACCATAACACTAGACCTAGCCCTAAGCATAAACATAAAACTAGCACTAATTGCAACACTAATTCATACATTAGACATAACCCTAACCCTAGCCCTAACTAATCCCCAAACCAATCCCTAATCTGAGGCTTAACCCTGAATTTAATGCTAATGCTAAACCTAAACCTAAACCTAAACCAGAACCTAGCCCTAAACCTTACCCTAACACTAGCCAGAATTCTAACCATAATCCTAGATGTATCACTAGCTATAACACAATCCATTACCCGAATCATAACCATAACTCTAATGGTAACACTAGGACTAACCCTAAACTTATCTCTAACTCTAACCTATTTCATTAACCTGAACCCTAAACCTAACCCTATCATTACTCTAACACTAACCCCAGTGCTAATTCAAGCCCTAACCTAAATCTTAACCTAACCCAAACCCTAATCCTGACCCTTCGTGTGATAATATACCTAGCTCTAACACTGACCCTACCCCTAAACCTAACCCTTATACTAGACCTAGCCATAAACCTAACCCTAAAACTACTCCTAACCATAACCCTAGACCTGACTTTTTCCCTAGCCATAATTCTAGCCCTAAACTTAAAACAAACCAAACCCATAACCCTAACCATAACCCTAGCCCTAATCCTATTCATAAAATTAGCCCTAAATATAGCTCTAACCCTATCAATTACCCTAAACATAACCCTAATTATAATGCTAACCCTTGGCCTAAATCTAACCCTATCCCTAACCACAACCTTATCCATTATGCTAAATCTAACCTGAACCCTAAACCAAACCCTATAATTACACTAACCCAAACCCTCACACTAATATGAGCCCTAACCCTAAACCCTAACCTATACAAAACCCTAAACCTAACCCTGACACTAATAATACCCCTAGCTCTAAACTTTATCTTTCATCTAAACTTAACACTTACACTAAACATTGCCATAAACCTAACTCTAAAACTATCCCTAACCGTAACCCTAGATCTGATATTCGCCCTATCACTAATCCTAGCCCTAACCCTAACACAAACCCTAGCTCTCATTCTAGACCTAAACCTAGCATTAATCATAACTCTAATGAAACCCTAGCCCTAACCCTAATTCTAACCTTCACTCTAGCCCTATCCCTAGCTCTTACCCTATCGCTTACACTAAAAATGACCCCAAGCCTAAAACTAACCCTAGGTCTAAACATAAATATAAACCTAGCCCTAATTAAGCCCTATACCTAACCATACTCTAAGCTTAGCCGTAAGAATAACACTGTCTCTCACTCTAGCCCTATTCCTAGTTCTAATCGTATCCATTACCATTACCCTAATCCTAGCCATAAACCAAGACCTAAGAGTAGCCCTAACCTTAGCCGTGACCTAACTCTAGATTTAATCCTAATTCTAAATCTAACTTTAAACCTAAGCCTAAACTAAACCTAACACTAGCGTTAAATCTAATGCTAAGCCTAAAACTAGCCATAACCATAGCCCTAGCCCTAAGTAAAAACCGAGCCAAAGCTCTAACTTTAAAACTTCACCTAAACCAAAACCTAACTCTACACTTAGCCCTAACCCTAGACTTAACTCGAGTCAAAACCATAACCCTAAAACTATTCTGACTTTGAATTTGACCCTAACACTAACCCTCACTCTAAACATTATACCTAACCCTACCACTAGACCTAGTCCTAACACTAATTCTATAACTAGCCCAAATTGTAACCCTAGTCCATATTGTCCATAACTCTAAAACTAGCCCTAACTCTAAAAAAAACCTAGCCTTAATGCAAGACCTAACCCTAATTTTAACCCTAAACCTAAACCTAACACTAGCCCTAACCCTAACCCTAAACATATCCCTCATTGTAGGTCTAATCCTATCCCTTACCCTATGCTAACCCTAACCCTAATGTTAACCCTAGGCCTAACACTGAACCTTAGCCTAATCCAAACTCTCACCCTATTACTTCCCCTAACCCTAACCCTCATTCTAGCTCTAACCATAACCCAAACACTCAACCTAACCCTCATACTTATTCTGACCCTAAAGGAAACTGTATGTCTAAACCTGACCCAAACCATAAACCGTACCCTAACACTAGCACTAGCAATAAACCTATACCTAAATCTAACCATAAGAATAGCCCTAGACCTAAACCTAATCCTAAAACTAGCCATATTTCTAGCCCTAGACCTAAACAAAACTTAGCCGTAGCCCTAATGATAAACCTTAACCTAACACAAACATTAACCCTATCCCTAGACCTAACTCTAGCGATAATTCTGGGTTTAACCATAACCCTAACTATAACCCAAACACTGACCCTGACATTAACACTCACCCTAGCTCTAAATGTCATGGTAACAGTAAACCTAACCCTAGCTTTCACCCTAACTCTAACCCTAACACTAGCCCTAAACCTAACCCGAACCCTAGCTCTAACCCTAGCTCTAACCTTATCTTTTACCCTAGCCGAACTGCAACCCTAATGCTAAACATAGTCCTAATGCTAACCCTACTCCTAAAATTAATCCTTAGTCTAACCCAAGCCCTAACCCTATTACTAGTCCTAAACCTAGCTCAAATTCTTGATTTAATCATAACCAAAATCCTAACCCTAACCCTGACCCTTATTTTGACCCTGAATCTAATCCAAACCCTAACACTAGCCCTACCCATAACCCTATATCTAAACCTAACCCTAACACTAGCCCTAGATTAAACGTAATCCTAAATCTAGCCATATCTTGAATCAAGACCTAAACAAAAAAATAAAATTGCCCTAGCTCTAATGATAACACTTAACGTAAGCCAAACACTAACCTTAACTCTTGACCTAACCAATCCTAATTATGGCTCTCGCCCTAATCCTAACCCAAATCTAAACACAGACTCTGACACTAAAATTAACCCTAGCTATAAAACTGACACTAACTGAAACCTAAACCTAACACTAGACCTAGCCATAACCGGAAACATAACCCATACATTAACATAGCACTAAAACTAGCTCTAAACCTAAGACAAAACCTAGCCCTAATTCTAGGCCTAAATCTAGCCCAAAGTGTAATCCTAACCCTAACCTAAACTTATCCCTTACCCTACACCTAAACCTCACACTAACCCTAACCATCGCCTTAGACCTAACCCTAGATAAAACCCAAAAGCGAACCCTAAATATAATCCTAGCCCTATCCCTAAACCTAATCCTAACCCTACCCCTAATCATATTGTTAACACTAGAGATAATAATATCTCTAAAATTAATCATCACCCTAAACTGAACCTTAACCCTAATGATAATCCTAGTTCTAATCCTAATTTCAAACCTAATTCTAGACCTAAACCTAAACCTAACCCTCATTGTAGCCTTAACCCTAGATAAAAACACTAACCCTTACATAGCCAAAATTCTAACACTAAACCTAACCCTAAAACTACCCCTAAACCAAAACTGACATCTAACCCTATCCATTACACTAACTCTAATGATAATCTTAGCCCTAACACTAACACTAACCCTAAATTAAAACTACCACTAAACCTAACCCAACATCTAACCCTCTCCATTAACATTACTCTAAAGATAACCTTAGCCATAACCCTACCGCTGACCCAAAACTTAACACTAAATCTAACCCTAGATATAATTCTACACCTAATCCTCACCCTAGCACTAACCCTAGCTCATAACCTAACCTGTACCATAAACCTAACCCAAACCATTACTCTAGCCCTAGCCTAACCTAACCCCAACTCTAGCCCTAATCCTATCCAACACCCTAGCCCTAACCCTAGCTCTAATGCTATTCATTACCCTAACAATAACCCTAAACCAAATACTAACCCTAGGCCAAACCCTAACCCTATCACTCACTCTAACACTACCAATTACCCTAATTTTAACCTGAATCCTAAAACTAAACCTTTCCATAAACCTAACCCTAATTTTAACCCTAACGCTAATTTGAGCACTATCCCTAATAATTAACAAAACACAAACCCGAAACATGACCCTGACCCTAGAATTACACCTTACACTAAACCTGAGCCTTACCTTAACCTAACATTAGACCTAGCCATGAACCTAACCCTATAACTATCAATAGCCGTAACCCTAAACTTGAAATTATCCTTATCCCTAAATCTTGCCCTAACCCTAACACAAACCCTAGCCCTCATTCTAACTCCAAATCCATCCTTAATTCTAACACAAAATTATCCCTAGACCTAAACCTAATTCTAATCATTGCCCTAGCCTTAAACCTAGCTATAATCCCATCCCTTCCCCTAAACCTAACCCTAAACCTAATTCTAAACATAGCCCTAACCCTAGGCCTAACCCTAACTCCAATCCTAGACATATTCCTAGCCCTAATTTAGAACTAATCTTAACCCTAACCCTAGCCTTAAGACTAACTCTAACTATCGCCCTAGCTCTATTCCTAGTTCTAATCCTATCTCTTACTGTAACACAAACACTAGACCTAACCTTCGACCTAACCCTAGCCATAGCACTAACCCTAAAATTAACCATAACTCTATATATACCCCTAAGCCTAAACTCACCCTATCACTAGCAATAACAATAACATTAATTGTAAAACTACCCTTAACTTTATCCTTAGCCCTAAAAAATAACAAGCCATAGCACTAAATCTAAACCTTAACCTAAACCAAATCGTAACCCTACATCTAGTCCTAAGCCAACCCCTAATTCCAGTCCTATCCTCAACCCTAAAACTAACCCTGACCCTGTCTCTGAACCTAACACAAACCCTAACTCAAAACATCACCCTGAACTTAAACCTAACCATAAAACTAGACTTAGCCCTAACCTTAACACTAAAATTAGCCCTAATCATTACCCTAGTTCTTACATAAGCTGTATCCCTAACACTAGCCCTAATGTTACCAAAAATCAAGCCCTAATGTGAGCGCCAACCCTAGCTTAAACCCTAACTCTAAACCTAAACCAAGTCCTAACCCTTACCCTAAAACTAACCCTAAATTTAATCCTTGCACTAACCCTAAACCTAACAGTAACCATAACACTAACACTAAGCTTAATCCTCACCCTAAACCTAACCCTCGACTTAGACTAAAACCTATCTCTAACACTATCTATTTCCCTAACCCTAAATTTAATTCTAAGCCTAATGCTAACCCTTTGCCTAACCCTAACACATTTGCATACCCTAACCTACCCACTACCCAAAACATAACCCTAACCCTAAACCTAACCAAATATTAAACCTAGACATAACACTAACCCTAAAATTGGCCCTAATTGTAACCCTAGTTCTTACATTAGCCATAGCCCTTAAGCTAACACAAAACGTAGCCTAGCCCCAATCCAAGATCTAACCCTAGCTTTAACCCTAACCCTAACCTAACCCTAGCCCTAAACCTAACCCTAACTCTAGCCCTAACACTAGCGCTAAACCTATCCCTTACCCTAAGCCAAACTCTAACCCTAAATCTACCCTAGTACTAAATCTAATTCTTAGCCTAACACAAAACCTAACTCTATAAGTAGTCCTAACACTAATTCTCAATCTAGCTCTATAACTATACCAAACCTTATACCTAACCATGACCCTTATTCTGACCCTAACACAAACCATAGTTCTAAACCTGACCCTAATCCTAAGATGACCCCTAACATTGGCACTAACTGTAACCCTATAACTAAAACTTACCCTAACACTAGACTTAGACCTACACTTAATGCTTTATCTAGTGATAACTCTAGGCCTAGCCCTAAACAAAAACTTAATCCTAGACCTAATAATAACCTTTAACCTAACCCAAACACTAACCCTACCCATAGACCAAACCCTAGACCTCATGCTGGCCCTAAAAATAAACCTAACCCTAAACCAAACACTGACCCTTACCTTAACAAAAACTCTAGCTCTAAACCTTATCCTAACAGAAACATAACCCTAACACTAGACCTAGCCATATCACAAACCCTGAAACTAGCCATTACCATAGGCCAAAACCTACCTCTAACTCTATCCATTACCTCAAGCCTAACCCTAACACTAATGCTACCCTAGCACTAACTCTCACACTGACTCTAAACCTAAACTTTGTCTTAGACCAAACACTAGCTCAATCCCTAACCCTTAAACTTAACCTAACCCTAACACAAAACCATGGCCTAAACCTTAACCTAACCTTAACCCTAGCCCTAATCCTAACCTTAACACTATACCTAACTCTAGCTCTAAGCCTACATATTACCTTAACTCTAACCCTAACCTTAATGATAACCCTAGCCCAAATCCCAGCTCTAACCCTACTCATTACCCTAACCCTAACCCTAACCCTGATGATAACCCAAACTTTACCCTAAATCTACCCTAACCCTAACCCTAGAGATAACCATAAACCTAACCCTTGTCATAGAGCTAACCCTTGCTCAAACCCTAAACATAACCCTAAACCTAACCCTAAGCTTAACCCTAATCCTAAAATTAAGCCAAAACATAACACTAATCTTAAACCTAACACGACATTAAACCCTGTCCAATACCCTAAACCTAATGGTAACCCTAGCCCTGACCTTAACACTAACCTTGACGCTAACCGTAAGTATAACCTAGACCTAACCCTAAACCTAACCCTTGACCTAGAGCTAAACTTAGCTCAAACTCTAAACCATATCCTATACCTAAACCTAACCATAACCCTAGGCCTAATCCCAACTCTAGCCCTAATACATAAAATAACCCTAGCCCTAACCCTATCCATTATCCTAAGCACAACCGTAACCCTAAGGCTAACCCTAGGCCTAACCCTAAGTCTTTTGCTAACTCTAACCCTATCAATTACACTACAATTAACATGAACCCTAAACCTAAACCTCTCATTACCCTAAACAAACCCTAATGCTAATTCAAGTTCTAGACCTAAACTCTAACCTAAACCAATCCTGAAACCTTATTCTAATTCTAATAATACCTCTAGATCTAAACCTGACCCTTACCCTAAACAGAACTTTTACACTAAACCTAGCCAAAAATGTAACACTCAATCTATCCCTAATGTAAGCCTAGACCTGATACTGGCCCTAGCCCTAATTCTTGCTATAACCCTATAACAAGCCCTAGCCTCATCCTATCCCTAAACCTAGACTCATTACTAAACCAAACCATTACCCTTGCCCTAACCGAAATTCTAACCTTCAACCTAGCTCTTAAACTAGCTCTATCCCCATCCCTTCCCCTAAACCTAACCCTATACCTAAACCTAAACCTAAGCTTAAAACTTGGCCTAACTCTAATACAAACACTAGACCTAATCCTAGCTGTAATTTAGCCCTAAACTTAACCTAACCCTAGCCCGAAGACAAAATCAAACTCTTGCCTTAGTCCTATCTCTAGTTCTGTCCCTTACTATAATCCTATCGCTTGCCTTTACATTAGCCCTAACACTAGCTCTAGCCCTAATCCTATATCTAACCCAATCTAAATCTAACCCTAACCCTAAGCTAAACCTCTCACTAACGCAAGCCATAACACTAATGCTAGGCCTAAAACTAGCCCAAAACAACACCTAGCCCTACAAAAACACTGAGCCATAGCCCTTACCCTAAATTTTAACATAAAACCAAACCCTAAGCCTACACCTAGCCCTAAACCTACCTCTACTTCGAGTCCTATCCCTAACCCTAAAACAAACCCTGACCCTGACTTTGAACCTAGCACTAACCCTAGCTCTAAACATCACTCAAAACCTCAACCTAAACCTAACCCTAGACCTAGCCATAACCCTAACCCAAAAACTAGTTCTAATCATAACCCTAGTTTTTACATTGGTTCTAGCCCTAAACCTAGCCCTAACCTAACCCCAAACCTATCCCTAATTGGAGCCCAAACACTACCTTTAACCCTAACCATAACCCTAATTCTAGCCCTAACCCTTACCCTAAATCTAACTCTAAACCTAACCCTTGACATAACCCAAAACATAACCCTAACCCTAGCCTTAATCCTAACCATAAACCTAGTCCTAACCCAAGCTGTAACCCTATACATTACCCTAATGCTAATCCTAACCCTAATGCTAACACTAGGATGACACTAAACCTATTCCAAAATTTAAACCTACACATTACTCTAAATCTAACCTGAACCCTAAACCTTATCATATCCATAAACCTAATCCTAACCCTAATAATATTAATTCTCAAAATGTCTCTAACCATAACCCTAGACCTGACTTTAGCCCTAGCCCTAATGAAGCCTTAACCCTAAAAAAAACTCTAGCCCTAATCCTAGCCCTAATCTTAGCCTTAATCCTAAAACTAACCCTAACCATAGACCTAACCCTAATTTTAACTTTTGCCCTAGTTCTAAAGATAGCTATAACATCATACGTAAGCATAACCTTAACCATAAACCTAGCCCTAATCCTAACTGTAACCATAGCTTAAACCTAGCTCTAAATATATCCATTACACTAACAATAACCCTAAAACTAATTCTTACCTTAGCCCTAAACCTAACCCTAACTCTACCCTAGCCCAGACTGTAAACCTAACCCTCACCCTAGGCCTAAACCTAGCTCAATCCCTAATTCTTATACTTAACCTAAACATAACACTAAACCAAGGCCTGACCCTAACCCTAACACCAGCCCTAATCCTAGCCCTAACCCTAGCCCCAACCCTAGTTCCCACCCTACTCAATACCCTAACCCTAAACTTAACCCTAATGATAACACAAGACATAAAGCTAAACCTACCCTAACCCTAAACATAAGCCTAATCCTAGAACTAACAGTGAATCTAACCCTGACCCTAAATCTAAGCTAGATCAAACTCTAAACCGAATTCAAAACCTAAACCTAACGCTAACATAAACCAAAACCTATCTTTAAACTGACATCTAAACCTATTACCCTAACCCTAATGATAACCCTAGCCCTAACCATTACACTAACCATGACTATAACTCTAGACCAAACCCTAAATTACACTTAGCCATAGCAAAAATCCTAGCTCAAACCCTAAACTGTACCCTAAACCTAAACCTAAGTGTAACCCTCGCCCTAACCATGAACCTAACCCTAATTCTAGCCCTAATCCTAACCATTATCCTAGCCCTAACCCTAATTCTACCCCTATAAATTACCCTAACAATAACCATAACCATAATACTAACCCTAGGCCTAACCTGAAATCTATCACAAACCCTAAACATATCCATTACCTTAAACCTAAACTGAAACCTAAACCTAACACTATCCATTACCCTAACCCTAATTCTAAACTTAATGATAATTTGAGCATTAACTCTAAACCTTAACCTAACCCAAACCCTGACCCTGACCTTAATAATACCCCAGCTCTTAATCTGACCTTTTCCCTATACATAACACTTTAATTTGACCTAGCTATAAACCTAACACTAAAAATATCACGAACTATAATCCTAGACCTGACATTAGTCCTAGTACTAATTATTGCTCTAAACCTAATACAAAACCTAGCCCTCATCCTAGCCTTAAATCTAGCATTAATTCTAAACCTAACCATAACCCTAGACCTTACCCTAAAGCTAATCATAAAACTAGCCCTAACACTAACAATAGCACTAAAACCAAACCAAGCAAAAGGCCTCACACTAACCTTAACTTAAATCAAACTGAGCACTACACCTAGATCTAACCCTAGCCCTAATTTGAGTCCTAATCATAACCTTAATAATAACCCTGAACCTGACTTATATCCTAACACTCATCCTAGCTCTGAACACCATCATAAATTAAACTGAAACCTAACAGTAAACCTAGCCCTAATTTGAGTCCTAACCCTAACCCTAAAACTAACACTGACCTGACTGATATCCTAACACTAACCCTAAATACAAATATCACCCTAATCTTAAATCTAACAATAACAATTGACCTACCCCTACCCCTAACCTTAATTGTAACCCTTGTTCTTATATTAGCCATTGCCCTAACCCTAGCCTTAAACCTCACACAAATACTAGACCTAATCTGAGCCCTAAACCTAGCTTTAACCCTAACCATAAACCTAACCCTAACCCTAACCCTATGCCTTAAACTGAGCAAAACCTTAACCTTAATGGTAACCGTAAACATATCTATAATCCTTAGGCTAACCAAATCCTAACCCTATTAATAGTCCTAACACTAGATCTCATTCAATCTCTAATGGTATCCCAAACCCTACCCCTAACCCTGACTCTTATTCTGACCATAACATAAACCCAAGAACTAAACCTGGCCCTAACCCTAAACCAAACCCTAACACTAGCCCTAATTGTAACCTTATACCTAAACTTAACACTACTACTAGCTCTAGACCTAAACCTAATCCTAAATCTAGCCTGAACTCTAGATCTAGACCTAAACAAAATCCTAGCCCTAGCCAAAAAAAACAAAACAACAACAACAACAAAAAAAAAACTTTTACCTAACCCAAACACTAACTCTACCTCTAGACCTTAACCTAGTCCTAATTGTGGCATTAACCCTATCTTTAACTCTAACCCTAACACTGACCCTGGCTTTAACACTAAAACTA
>NW_026006617.1:40257-53333 GCF_001458135.2 Marmota marmota marmota
TACTAATTGTAAAAATAGCCCTAACTAACCCTAGGATTAAAACAAAACCGAGCAATAGATGTAATCCTAAACCTTAACTTAAACCAAAAACTAAAATACAACAAAAATTAATTTTAGCCCTAATTGATTCCTAAACCTAACCTATAAAATAACCCTGAACGTGACTCATAACCTAACAATCACTATAGCTCTAAACATGACACTAACATTAAACTGAACCCTAACAGTAACCCTAGCCTTAACCCTAACCATAAACCTAATCCTAACCAGAAAACTAACAATAGACCTAACTCTAAAACGAACACTCACCATAGCCCTAACCCTAGGTCAAAACCTAACCCATACCATAAACCTAAACTTATCCGTAGCCTTAACATTAACCCTAAAACTAAATATAACCCTAAACCTAAACCTAAACCTACACCTACATCTAACCATATGCATTACACTAACCTTTATCCTAACGCTAATGATAACCCTAGCCCTAACCTTAAACCTAAAAAAATCCTGTCCCTAGACCTAAGGCTGAACCTAGTCCTTGACCTAGCCTTAGCAGTAACATTAGCTCAAACCCTAGACCTTACCCTAAACATAACCCTAGCCCAAAACTTACCCCAATCCTAGCCCTAATCCGAAACATAACCATAGCCAAAATTCTAGCTTTAACTTTATCCATTACACTAACCATAACCCTAAACCTAAGGCTAAACCTAGTGCTAACCCTAACCCTAACCCTAACTCTATCCCATTCTCTGATTCTAACCTGAAGCATCAACCTAGCCCTAACACTTAATCAATCCCTGACCTTTACCCTTAATCCAACCATAAAAATTTATAAGCCTAAACTTAACCCTAAGCCTAGCGCTAATCCTAAACTTAAAACTAGACTTAATCTTATCTCTAACCCCACCCATTACCTTAAACCTAACCACAAATGTCATGATAACCCTAGAACTAACCCTAAACCTACTCTAACCCTAACTGTAAACCTAACCAAAGACCTAACCATAAACCTAACCCTTGCCGTAGTCCTAACACTAGCTCAAACTCTAAAAATTATGCTAAACTTAACACTAACCCTAGCCCTAATCCTAAACCTAAACCTAACATGACATCTAAATATGTTCATTACCTTTACCCTAATGATTATCCTAATCCTAACCCTAGACCTAATCCTAAACCTAACCCTATCCTTAGCACTAAATCTAGCTCAAACCCTAACCCATACCTAAACCTAACACTAGCCTTAACCCTAACCCTAAACCTAACTCTAGCCCTAATCCTAAACATAACCCTAGCCCTAACCCTAGCTCTAGCCCTATCCATTACCCTAATGATAACAATAAACCTAATGCTAACCCTAGGCCTAACCCTAACCCTATCCATTACCCTAAATCTAACCTGAGCCCTAAACCTAACCTGAAGCCTGAACATAACCTTATCCATTACCCTAACCCTAACTCAAACCTAATGCTTATTTGAGCCGTAACCCTAAAACTCAACCTA
The DNA here is from genome assembly GCF_001458135.2 of Marmota marmota marmota. Classification (NCBI taxonomy): domain Eukaryota; kingdom Metazoa; phylum Chordata; class Mammalia; order Rodentia; family Sciuridae; genus Marmota; species Marmota marmota. The sequence goes on from NW_026006617.1 coordinate 41,764, forward strand.
ACCCAAAACAAAAACCTTACTCTGACTATTACAGTACCCCTAGCCCTCTACTTGAACCTCACCGTAAACCTAACTCTGACAATAGTCCTAGACATAAATCTTACCAGAAATCTATCCCTAATCATAGCCCTAAACCTGATATTAGCCCTAGCCCTAATTCTTGCCATAACCCTAACCCAAACACTAGCCTTAATCCTAGCCCTATACCTGGCCTTGATACTAACCTGAAACCTAATTCTAGCCCTATCCCGAAATTTAACCCTCACCCTATTTCTTAACCTTGCTGTAACCCCATACCTTCCCCCAAATCTAACTCTAACTCTAACCCAACACTTATCACTTACACTAATCATAGACCTGATCCTATCCCTAATTTAGCCCTAATGCTACCACTAACACTAAGACTAACTCTAAATCTCACCCTAGCCCTATTCCTAGATCTAACTCTATCCCTTACCATAACCCTAATACTTGCCCTAACCTTAGCCCTAACACTAGTCCTAGATTTAACCCTAGAACTAACCATAACTCTAAGTCCAACCCTTACCCTAAGCCTAAACCTCACACTAACACTAGCCCTAACACTAACACTAGTCCTAAAACTAGCCCTAATCTAGTTCAAGCCCTAAAACAAAATGGAGCCCTAGCCCTATCCCTAAACCTTAACCTAAACCAAAACCTAACCCTACACCTAGCCCTAACCTTAGCCTTAATTCCAGTCTTAACCTAACCCTAAAACTAACCTTGAGCCTGACTCTGACATTACACACATCCTAGTTCTAACGTCAACCTAAAAGTATACCTAAACCTAAAACTAAAACTAGCCCTAACCATAGCCCTAAAAGTAGCCCAAATCATAACTCCAGTTCTTACATTAGCCATAGCCCTAATTCTAGCCTTAACCTAACACAAAACCTAGCCCTAAACTGAACCCTACATCTTGTTGTAACCGTAATCCTAAACCAAGCCCTAACCATTATCTTATACTTGAACCAAACCCTAAAACTGGCCTTAACCCTAAACCTAAACCTAGACTTAATCCTAACCATAATTCTAGCCCTAAATCTAGCTCTAACCCTATCCATTACCCTAATCATAACCCTAACCATAATGCTAAACCTAGCATTAAACTTAACCCTAATCCCTAAAACCTAAATCTGACACTAACCCTAACCGTTGCCCTAGCCCTAAACATAGCTCAATCCCTAACACTTACCCTAAACCTAACACTAACCCTAACCCTAGGGCTAACCCTAACCATAACCCTAGCCCTAATCCTAACCATAACCCTAGACCTAAACCTAAACCAAACATAGCTGTAAACATAGCTCTAACCTCACCCATTACTCTAATCCTAACTATAAATGTCATGATAAAACTAGCGCTAATCCTAAACCTACTCTAACCCTAACTTTAAAATTAACCCTAGTCCTAACCCTAAACCTACTCTAACCCTAACAGTAAACCTAACCCTAGACCTAACCCTAAACCTAACCCTTGCCATAGTCCTAATCCTAGCTCAAACCCTAAGAGTTATGCTAAAACTAACACAAAACATAGTCCTAAACCTAAATCTAACCCTATACATTTAGGCATAACCCTAAAGCTATCACTAAAACTATCCCTATCCATTACCTAAACCTAACCTGAACACTAAACCTAACCCTATAAATTATGCTAACCCTAACCCTAACCCTAACCCTAACCCTTTAATGCTAATCCGAGCCCTAAAATTAAACCAAAACCTAACCCAAACTCTGAACAAGACACTGACTCTAATAACACACCTAGCTCTAAACCTGTCTCTTACCCTAAACATAAACCTTAAACTAGACCTAGCTAAAAATCTAACCCTAACAGTATCCCTAACCTTAGGCCTAGACCTCACTCTAGGCTCTACCAAATTCTTGCCTTAAACCTAACACAAACCTGAGCCCTCATCCTAGCCCTAAAACTAGACTTAATCCTAACCCTGATCCTTAACCCTAGCCTTAGCCCAAATCCTAATATCAACCCTTGCCCTAGTTCTGACCCTAGGTATAAACACATCCCTTCCCCTAAGCCTAACACTAACCCTAACCCTAACACTGTCACTAACAATAACCCTCAACCTAACTCTAGGCCTAATCTTAACACTAACCATAGCTCTAATCCTAGCCCTAATTTATTGCTAACTGTAACCCTAACTCTAACCCTAGCCCTAAGACTAACCTTCAACTCTAGCCCTAGACCTATTTCTGGTACCAACCTTATCTATTGCCTAACTCTAACACTAGCCCTAACCTTAGTCCTAACCCTAGCTCTAGTCCTAAACCTAGAACTAAACCTAACCCTAAATCTATCCCTAATTCTAAACCTAAACCTAACTCTAAACCTAAACCTCACTCTAACTCTAGCCCTAACCCTAATTCTAATTTGAACTAGCCATAGCCCACAAACAAAACTGAGCTATAGTCCTAATACTAACTCTTAACCTAAACCCAATCTTAATGCTACACCTAGTCCTAACCCTATCCCTACAACTAATTCTGAGCCTGACTCTGACCCTAAAACTACTTCTAAAAATCACCCTAACACTAAACTTAACCCAAACACTAGACCTAGCCATAATCCTCACCCTAAAACTATCCCTAAACATAAAGCTAGTTCTTACATTAGCCATAGCCCTAACTCTAACACAAAACCTAGCCCTAAACTGAGCATCAACCTTAGATTTAACTGTAACCCTAACCCTAATCCTAACGCTAACACTAACCCAAACCCTAGCTCTAAACTGATACATTACCCTAAGTCAAACTCTCACCCTTATGCTACCCTAGTTCTAACACTAATCCTTAGCTTACCCCAAACCCTAACTCTATTACTAGTCCTAAATCTGGCCCTCATTCCATCTTTAAACCTAACCTGAAGCCTAAGCCTAACCTTTACCCTTATTCTGACCCTAACACTAACCCAAGGTCAAAGCCTGACCTTAACACTAAACCTAACCCTAACACTAGACCTACCAGTAAAATTATACCTAAACTTAAACATAACACTAGCACTAGACCTAAACTTAAATATAGCCATAAATCTAGTCCTAGTCCTAAGCAAAAACCTAGCCATATCCCTAAAATAACCATTAACCTAATGCAAAGTCTAACCCTATCCCTAGACCTAACCCTAGTTCTAATTCTGGCCCTAACCCAATGCTAACCCGAACACTGATGCTTACCCTAACACAAACCCTATCTCTAAAACGTATCCTAACCCAAAACTTAAACCTAACACTAGACATGTCTATAACACTAACCCAAAAAACTAGCCATAACCATAACCCTAGCTCTTACATTACCCATAGCCCTAACACTAGCCATAAACCTCACAAAAAACCTAGCCTTAATACAAGCCCTAAACCTAGACCTAAGCATAACCCTAACCCTAATCCTAGACCAAACCCTAAACCTAATGCTTGCTCTAGCCCTAAGCCTAGCTCAAAATCCTACTCTTACCCTAAACATCACCCTAGCTCTAACCCTAACCCTAACCCTATCCCTAATCATAACTGTAACCATTTCCTTAAACATAACCCTAAACCTAACCCTAACCCTAGCCCTTACTCTAACCCTAACCCTAACACTAACCTATCCATGATTCTAATGCCAACCATTGCCCTATCCCTAACCCTAACTCAAACCCTAACACTTACCCTAAACCTAACCCTAACACTAACTTTAGGGCTAACTTCAGGGCTACCCAAACCATAGCCCTGATTCTTACCTTAACCTAAGCCCTAACATTAGAACTAAACCTATCCATTACTCTAAACATAAGCTAAACCAAATGCTAACTCTATGCCTAACCCTAACCCTGTCCCTAACACTAAACCTAACCTGAACTGTAAACCTAACTCTATTCATTCTCTAACCCAAACCCTAACCCTAATGCTAATTTGAGCCCTAACCTTAAACCTTAACCCAAACCAAACCCTAACCTAGACTATGACCCTAATAATAACCTAGCTCCATACCTAGCCCCTACCCTAAACCTAACCCTTACACTAGACTTAGCCATAAACCTATCAATAACACTGTACCTAACCATATCCCTAAACCTGACATTAGCCCTAGCCCTAATCCTAGCCCTAACTCTAACACAGACTCTAGCCTTTATCTGATCCCAAAACCTAGACTTAATCCTAACCCGAACACTCACACTAGACTATCCATAAATATAACCCTCGCCCTAGCACTAAACATAGCTATATAACCCCATCCCTTCCCCTAAAACTAACCCTAACACTAGCCCTAACCATAGGCCTAAACCTAACACTTTTCATAGCACTAATCCTAGCCCTATTTGAACCCTAACCTTAACCCTACCCCTAAACCTAGCCCTAAGACTAACTCTAACTCACAACCTAGCCCTATTTCTATTTATAACCCTATTCGTTATCATAACCCTCACAATAGTCCTAACACGAACCTTAACCCTAGCTATAGCCCTAACCCTAGATCTAAGCATAACTCATCTAACCCTAAACTTAAGTCTAAACCTCATTCGAGCACTAGCTCTAACACTATTGCTAATCCAAAAACTAGCCCTAATCCAAGCTGTAGCCCTAAAACAAAACCGAGCCAGTGTACTAACCCTAAACCTTAACCTAAAACAAACCCTAACACAAAAATAGCCATAACCCGAGCTCTAATTTGAGTCATAGGCCTAAAACTAACCCGCACTCTGACTCATATCCAAACACAAACCCAGCTCTAAATATCACCCTAACCCTAAAACTTATGCTAACCTAGCAAAAACCCTAACTCTAAAACTAACCCTAATCGTAACCCTAGTTCTTACTTTGGTCTTTAGCCAAACCCTAGCCCTAACTCTAACTCAAAAATAGCCTTAATCAGAGCACTAACACTAGATTTAAGCCTAACCTTAACCCTAAAACTATCCCTAAACCTAATCCTAATCCTAGCTCTATTCCTAGCTCTAATCTAAATCAATCCATTACCCTAAGCCAAACCCTATTCATAATGCTAACTCTAGTCCTAATCCTACTCCTTAGCCAAACCCGAACAATAACCCTATTACTAGTCCTAACACTAGCCCTCATTCTAGATCTAACCCTAAACCAAAACCTTACCCTAACCTTCACCCTTATTCTGACCCTAACATTAATTATATGACTAAACCTGACCCTAAACCAAAATCGAAACCTGTAACTAGCCCTACCAGTAAACTTATATCTAAACCTAACACTAACAGTAGCTCTATACCTAAACCTAATCCTACATCTAGCTATAACTCTAGCCCTTGACCTAAACCAAAACTTAGTTCTTGCCCTAACCATAACCCTTAACCTAAACCAAACACTAACCCTACCAATAGACCAAACCCTAGTCCTATTCTGGCTTTCACCTAACCCTAACATTAACCTTAACACTGGCCCTGATACTAACATTAAACCTGGCTCTAAACCTTACCCTAACCGAAAACCTAAACCTAATACTAGACCTAGCCATAACCCTAACCCTAAAACTAGCTCTAATCAAAAAGCTACATCTTACATTACACATAGCACTAACCCTGGGCCTAAACCTAACAAAAAACTTACATAACCCTAACCCTAATCGAGGCCTAAACCTACCCTAAGCATAACCCTCACCCTAAAACTAACCCTAGTCGTAACCCTAACCCTAAACCTCACCTTAGTTCTAACCCTAGCTCAAAGCCTAATCCTTAGCCTAAACATAACCCTAGCATTATCCCTAACAATAACTAAAACTGTAGCCCTAATCCTAACCTTAACACTAGATCTAACACTAGCTCTAACCCTAGCCATTATCCTAACTCTAACATAACCCTAATTATAACCCTACCCCTAACCCTAACTGAGACCCTAACCCAAACCTTAAATCTGACCCCAGACCTAACCCTAAAACTTGCCATCGCCTTAACCCTAACTCAAAACCTATCTCTTACCCTAAAACCAAGAGTAAACCTTGCCCTAAAACTAAACTTAAATCTTAACCTAACCTTAACCATAAAGCTAACCTTACATCTAACCCAATCTATTACACTAAACCTAATCCTAAACCTAATGAAATCCCTAGCCCTAACCCTATACCTAACCCTGACCATAACACTAAACATAACCATCGTCCTAGACCTAAACCTAGCTCAAAACCTAACCTTTATCCTAAATCTAAACATATCCCTACCATAAGCTAGGGTTAATAGCCTTAACCCAAAACCCTAACCTAACTCTAGCCATAACCCTAACCTAAACCTAGCTGTAACGATAGCTCTAACACTTATAGTATCCTTATGATAACCCTAATCCTAATGCTAACCCTAGGCATAACCCTAATCCTTTTGCTAACCCTAAAGCTCTCCATTGCCCTAAACCTACCCTGAAACCTAAACCTAACCCAATCAATTACTCTAAATATAACCCTAAACCTTATGCTCATTTGAGCCCTATCCCTAAACCTTAATGTAAAACAAACATTAACCATGATAGTGATTCTAAAAATACACCTAGCTCTAAACCTGGCCCTTATCCTAAGCCTAACACTTACACTAGACTTAGACACAAACCTATCCCTAAATCTACCCCAAACTGAAACACTAGACCTGAAATTAGCCCTAGCTCTAATTCTAGACTTAACTTAAAACAAACCCTAGCCCTCATCCTAGCAATAAACTAAGTCATAATCACAACCTTAACCCTAACCCTAGCCCTAACCCTAATTCTAACCCTCACCCTACCTCTAAATCTAGCTATAACATCATACCTTACCCTAAAATTAACTATAACCCTAGCCCTAACACTAGGCCTAAGCTGAACACTAACCCTAGCCTTAATCCTAGCCCTAACTTAGCCCTATCCCTAAAACTAACCAAAATCTTGCCCTAAGAATAACTCTAACTCTCACCCTAACGCTAGCCCTAGATCTAACCCTATCTGTTACCATAACCATAACCTTAGCCCCAACCCTTTCCCTATAGTTAGACCTAGCCTTAAATCTAGATCTAATGCTAAATCCAAATCTAAACCTAACCTAAAGCATAAGCCTTACAACTAACACTAACCCTAACCCAAATGCTAATCTTATAACTAGCCCAAACCCTAAACCTATGACTAAAACAAAACTAAGCAACAGCCCTAACCCTAAACCTTAACTTACACCAAACACTAACACTACATCTAGACATAACCCTGGCCCTAATTCGAGTCCTAACTCTAACCTTAAAACTTACCCGGAACCTGACTCATATCCTAACACTGAGATTCATATCCTAACACAGACCCTAGCTCTAAAGACCACCCTAAACTTCAACCAAACCCTAACAGTAACCCTAGCCCTAATTCAAGTCATAACCCTAACCTTAAAGGTAACCCTGACATGACTGATATCCTAACAGTCACCCTAGCTCTAAACACAGCTCTCACCTTAAACCAAACACTACAGTAACCCTAGCCCTTATTTGAGTCCTAATCCTAACCCTTAAACTAACCCTAATGCTGACTCATATAACAGTAAACCTAGCTCTAAATATTACCCTAACCTTAAACTTAAACCAAACACTAGACCTACCCCTAACCCTCAACCTAAAACTAATCCTAATTGTAACCCTGGCTCTTACATTAGCCAATGCCCAAATCTCGACCTAACCCTAACACAAAAACTAACCCTAATCTGAGCTCTAAAACTATATTTAGCCCTAACCCTAACACTAACTCTAGCATTAGTCCTACCTCTACGGCTATCTCTTAACCTAATAAAAACCCTAACCCTAATGGTAACCCTAGACCTATCTCTAATCCTTAAGCTAACCAAAACCCTAACCCTATTAATAGTCCTAACCCTAGCCATCATTCTAGTTCTAACCCTATCACAAAACCAACGATAACCCTGAACCTTATTCTGACCCTAACATTAACCCTAGGTCTCAAACTGAACCTATCCCTAGACCAAACCCTCAGACTAGCCATAGACCTAAACCAAATCCTAAATCTAGCCTTAACTCTAGCCCTAGACCTAAACATAAACCTAGTCCTAGCCATAACAATAACCTTTAACATACCTCAAACACTAACCCTAACCCTAGAACTAAACAAAGACCTAATTCTGGCTGTAACCCTAACACTAACTCTAACCCAAAACCTGACCCTGCATTTAGAGTAAACCTATATGTAAATCTGAACCTACCCAAAAATCTAAACCAAACACTACACCTAGCCATAACCCTAAACCTACAGCTAGCTCTCAACATAACCCTAGCTCTTACATTACCCATAGCCCTAACCCTAGGCCAAAACCTAACACAAAACCTAGAGCTAATCATACACCTAAATCAAGCTTTAAGCATAACCCTAACCCTAACCCTAGCCCTAACCCTAACCTAACCTTCACCTTAGTCCTAATCCTAGCTCAAAGCCTAAACATTACTCTAAACTTAAACCTACACCTATCCCTCAATCTAACCCTAAACTTAGCAATAATCCTAACTTTAACCCTACCCCTAAACCTAGTTCTAAACCAACTCATTACTCTAATCCTAAATCTAACTTTATTGATAATCATCATCTTAATGCTAAACCTAAACCTAACTGGAAAACTAACCCTACACCTAACCTTAAACCTCACATTTGCCATAGACCTAACTCTAGCTCAAATCCTAACCCTTAATATAAACCTAAACATAACAATAGCCCTAAATTTAATCCTAAACCTCAATCTAACCTTAAACATAGCCCTAAATCTACATCTAATCGTATAAATTACCCTAATCCTAACCCTATCCCTAATAATGTCAATAGACCTAATCCTAACCCTAACCTTATGAGTTCAATAATCTTATCCCTTGAAGTAACCCTAAACCTAACCCTCACCCTAGCCCTAACCATAGCTCAAAACATAGCCCTTATGCTAAGCATAAACCTAAACCTAACCCTAGTTTTAACCATAACCCTAAACCTATTTCTAAACCTATTCTTAACCATAAACCTAGCCCTAAACTTAGCTCTAATCCTAAGCATTATACTAATTATAACCATTATCCTAATGCGAACCTAGGCCTAACCTTAATCCTATAGCTAACCCTAACCCTATCAATTACCTTAAACCGAATGTTAACTCTAAAAAAACCCTTTTAATTACCCTAACCCACCCCCAAGTGCTAATTTAAGCCCTAACCCTAAAACCTAACCACAAACAAACTCTAACACTGACCCTGACCCTAATAAATTTCCTTGCTCTAAGGATGACTTTTACACTAACCCTAACCCTTACAATAGACCTAGCCATTAAACTAATCCTAAAACTATCTCCAACCATAAGCTTAGACCTGACATTAGCCATAGCCCTAATACTAGCCCTAAACCCAACACAAACCCCAACCCTTATCCCTAACCCTAAACCTACCCTTAATCCTAACCCTAAACCTAACATTTGGCCTAACCCAAAAACTAACCCTACCCCTAATCTCAGCACTAATTTAGTCCTATTCATAACCCTACCCCTAACCCTAGCCCTACGACTAATTCTAACTTTCACCCTAGACCCATCTCTAGTTCTAACTCTATCCCTTACTGGAACCCTAATCCTAGCCCTAAACCCAGACCTAACCCTAGCCCTATCATTAGCTGAAGCCTTAACCTAGATCTAATTTTAAATTTAAATCAAACCCTAACCCTAAGCCGAGCCCTAACTCTAACCCTAATTCTTAATCTAACTTTAACACTAGCCCTAAAACAAAACTGAGCAATAGCCGTAAACATAACCCTTAACATAAACCAACCCTAACCCTAACCCTAACCTAGCTCTAATTCTAGTTTTAAGGTGAAAACTAGAAATAACACTGACCCTGACTCTGACCATAATACTAACCCTAGTCTAAACATCACCATAACCCTAACCCTAAACCTAACACTAGATCTACCACTAACCCTAACCCTAAATTTAACCCTCATTGTAACCCTGGTAGTTACATTAGCCTTACCCCTAACCCTAGAACTAACTTAACTCAAAACCTAGCCCTAATCCAAGCCCTAACCAGAGCTTTAACGCTAACTCTAATCCTAACCCTAGCCCAAATCAAAACCATAACCCTAGCCCTAACCCTAGCTCTAAGTCTATCCATTGCAATAACCATAACACTAGGCCTAAACCTAATCCTATCCCTAATCCTAAACCTATGCATTATTCTAAACCAAACCTAAGCCCTAAACCTCATCCTATCATTACACTAATACCAACCATAATGCTAATTTGAGCCCTAACTTTAAAATTTAACCTATCCAAAATTTCTAACCCAAACCTTGACCCTAATAATACCCCTAGCTCTAAAACTGACCCTAACCCTAAACGTAACCCTTACATTACCTGTAGCCATAAATGTAAACTTAAAACTATCTTTAACCATAACCCTAGATCTGATATTAGCCCTAGCCTAACCCTAGCTCTAACACTAAAATAAGCCATAGCCCTCATCCTAGACCCAAACATAGCCTTAATCATTACCCTAACACGAACCCTAACACTAACCCTAATTCTAACCTTCCCCTTATCTCTAAACCTAGCTATAATGCCATCCCTTACCCTAAACTTAACACTAACCCTAACCCTAACTCTAGGCCTAAGATGAACACTAACCCTAGCCCTAATCCTAGCCCTAATTTAATCCTATCCCTAACCCTAACCCTAATTCTAGCCATAAGACTAACTCTGTCTCTCACACTAGCCCTATCCCAACATCTAACCCTATCCATTACTGTAATCCTAAACCTAGCCCTAACCCTAGCCCTAAACCTAGCCATAACCATTGTGAAATCGTTATTTCTAGTCCTAAGACTAGATCTAAACCTAATTCTAAATGTAACCCTAAGCCTAAGCCTAAGCCTAATATTAAAACTAGCCCTAGCCCAAATGCTAATCCTTTAACCTGACCCTTGCTCTAGCCCTACCCATAGCTCATAAACTAACCTTTATGCTAAACATAATCCTAGTTCTAACCCTCACCCTAACCCAAACTCAAGACCTAATCCTAACCATAACCCTAGCCCTAAACTAAATTCCAACTGTGTCCATTGCCCTAAACATAAAACTTACCCTAATGCTAACACTAGGCCTAACACTAACCCTATCACTAGCCCCAACCCTATCAATTATCCTAAACCTAACCTGAAACCTAAACCTAACCGTATTATTACAATAACCCTAACCCTAATGCCAATTCGAGCGCTAACCCTAAACTGAAACCAAAACCAAACCTAAATCTGAACATGACCCTAATAATTTCCCTAGCTCTAAACCTGACCCTTACCCTAAACCTAACCCTTACACTAGACCTAGGCAAAAACCTAAGCTTGAAAATTTCCCTAATGGTAACCCTAGACCTGACATTAGCCATAGCCATAATCCTAGCCCTAACCCTAAAACAAACCCTAGCTCTTAACTTAGTCCTAAACATAGCCTTAATCATAACCCTAACCATAAAACTGGGCCTAACTATAACACTAACCCTAGCCTTAATCTTAGCCCTAATTTAACTGTATCCCTAACCCTCATCCTAACCTA